>NC_052487.1:3567103-3692543 GCF_009730915.1 Dioscorea cayenensis subsp. rotundata
TATATATCATTTATGGCATGATATGATCGCGCCTAGTAGCCACATATCAGCTGCGCTCAATATGCGGGATTTCGACATGTGGAGCCTCGTTGCTAACTACCTGGGACTAGTCCTTCGCCCGCCTACTGAACTCATTGAGCTCTGTTATCTCTATCTAAATGAGTCAGTCTTCCAGTGGTCTCTCTCCCACCCAAAACCATCCCTTCCAGCGTTAGCGCACAAGAAGGAGCTTTTGGCAGTGAGTCGAAAGTGTTAGTGAGAAGCCAAGCCCTCTTAGGACTTTTCCACTCTTCTCTGAGTGCCTTCAACAGTGCTTAGGTAGCGCTCACAGCAAGATAGGCAGCTCAGCTTACTATTATTCCTACCCTAATGTGTCAAGAATAGAATAGGTAACACATGTCAGCAAGCAAGCATAGCTAGATCTAAGGTATCTGGCTATAGAAAACTACTGCTTTTCCGTTAGCGAGTACAGTTCCGTAGAGCCCTTCCAGTAACCGGCGTCTTCAACTTCCCATTGCGAAAGATGTGGAGATTTAAGAACTCGGTCCACTATGAAAGACGTAATGTGAAAATTTAAGAACTTCGAGTTCAAGTCCTGCTGGACGCAACGATAATAAAGGATTTCTAATTATTGTTGCAACTAAAGCCCTGTGTCATCGGGTGAGGGTGTACAAACTGAATGATTAATTTTTGGTCCATATGCACATTCTTTGACTAAGAAGCGCAAAATACATAATTATATACACCCACGAAAATTATATTTACTTGTATTTCTCCACAAATTTATGTTATTTATGCACATAACATATTATTACTTGCGCTTTAGTCCGAGTCCTTCTTTGTTTGTTTTTTTTTTCATTTTCTTTTTAAATTAGGGAGAAAATGAGTGAAGCTAGGACTACACACCATATCTTTCAAAAAAGTAAAAAAATTTAGTAAAAGTAGTTGCCATAGGGACATATAAACAAATATTTACATTTTAACTCGATCAATATACATGCATGCATACATACACCCATGCATGCATGACATGCATTGACCCAAAGATACAATGATGATACATACATTAATACACCAAATGCATGTTTGCATACACACATTCATGCAGACCAACATACAGACATACATACACATCTACAGAAACACATGCATACATACAGACACATACATACACGTACATAGGCAAACATACATACATACATACAAACATCAATACATGCAACATCCAGGAATAAAATCAGATTGAAAAACTGTTGTACATGATCTCTTTCTTAATTTCCTTCAAAAGAGTGTAAAAAACCTCTCCCTGGCACATTGGCCAAATAAAAACAAAGGTTAGGTTCATAACTCCACTAGTTGAAATTATTCAGAATTTGATAAGTAGGCAAAAATCCACTCCACAATATTCTTCAACATATAAAAAACACATAATCGAACTACTATATATGGTCAATTGCATGACAGATTGTTACCGGAAAACACAATAAGTCATCACAAACTCACCGAGAAAAGAACTGATCCAACAATAGTTGTTAGAGCAACCACATATTCTGGGAAGAAAGTACGAGTTATCCAAGTTGTCAGTGAAGAAGCACCGTCGTATATGCAGAACACTAAATAAATGAAACCAAAACAAATCAACATAGATATCATCATAAATCTCTACCAATAATTAAAAAATGCTGCACAAAAGAAAATGCATAAAGTCAACAGTATAACAAGGGGATTAAAAAGATGAAAAGCTCATGAAAGCAAATTTTACATGTTTCCCTAGGTAAACTATAAATAAATTAATTAAATGGTGGCCAAATGAACTAGAGTTGTAGCCAAAAGCTTAACAATGTATTTATTCGATATAGCTTAAACACATATGGAGAAAACTTGCTAGATGGAAAAAAAAACCTGATGTGAGGATGATCCAATACAAAGTTGAGTGCTTGAGAACTCAGTCCACATACTTGGAAAATTAGTTGTAGACTAAGAGAGATGCCTAATTGTGATATCTGTTTTCCCCCAAAGTCCTGATTTTCATCAGAAAAATATAAAATCAGAGGAAAAAGTACCGACTTATTTTTCCTATTTCATTAAATGGAGATGAAGACCATTTATATGCAAGCTATCATTAATACAAGGGAAATTAACTAACATCAACAATCTAGGAGAATTACAAAAAATAATAGATAGAGTATCAACCAAAATGTAGAAAAATAATTTGTACTGTATGAAATAGGGACATGCAAATTGTCAATGCCAATTTTATTCTTTTCAAATCTCGTAAAACCTCTCACAAAATATCAGTTAGCTAGGTCAATAGTTTCATAAAAGAGGACAACCGAGTGCCTGAAAACAACCCAATGCAAGAATAATTAAACTACCTTTGAACAAGTAAATAACACATCAGCACCTGTCAGTAATAAAATTTAGAATAGTTTACAAACTTTTTTCTTATCAGTTGTGTCTACAGATGAATCTAGGAAGCAATTTCTAAATCAAATGCCCCTTCCAAAAGCCACTCAAATGTGAAAGACAGCTCCACTTGCGTGCTTGTGAGTGTGCACTAGTTTGGTCTAGTTAGCAATTGTTAACATACAATATAAATTCTAAGGCATACATCTTGTTTCTGGCTCGCCCATGGGTGTTTTCTCTTTACTCACAAATCATGTAGCTGTTATTCGCTCAAGAAGGATTAGCTCCAAGTTGTTTCATGCCATAAATAAACACAAGCACCAAAAAATCTGTTGGGCAAGCAGATTCACATCTCTTTATGACTTTTGTATTTATCATTATTCAGAAAAGCACCAAATAATGAACACAACTTACTAGATTATAGAAATAAATGACTGGCATAATATAAATCATGTTATTCTTAATTTAAGTTTTTTTCTTTTCCTCTACTATATAAAAGATTTTTAGCACTAAATGACAGTAAGATGTTCTTCACAAAATAGAATAAACAAACGTAAATATAACGTGGACTATCCTTGTCTAATGTCATTTTAATAACAGCTCCAAACCTAGTTGATGTATCCTTTTTTTACATCATTGCACAACTTGTCATGTTTACGTAGAGTTTTTGTAAAATAATTAGAAGCAAAACAATTTGTAATGGGTTTACGAAGAACTTGCATTAAAGGCAAGACAATTTGTGATGTCCAGGGGAAAATTTATCTTAGTTTATGTTTTTCTTCAAAAGCATAGAAATTCTATCATAGATTAAGCAATGCCATTTCATAATTTCATTACAATGCAGCAATGGCCAAAAGAGACACAGACAAAGAGTTCACAGAACCTAAACATAGAGAATTCCAAGAATGAGCGTATAGATAATGGAAGACACAATCACCCACATAAGAGAGCTCTTCAACCTCTTGCCCGGGGTTCTAAAAACACAAGAAACATGCATCAATCCATCAGCTAATAAAAACTCAAACTTTCGGGAAGAAACACACAAATAGAAAGGAAAAGATCTTACTTGTCATGGTCGGCCTTGTAATAGAACATAGTGAGGGGAATGGCAAGGAAGACAAGTACGGTATAGGTGATATAAACAGCGAGCCAAAGTGTCTTCATAGCTTGAGAAAATACAAGGAGATATAAACACTTTGCATACTAACTGATTATGGATTTTTTGACTGCATATTGTTGATATACCAGCTACAACGATCCTTGCTTCCACACTGTCCTGAAAATGATAAGCAAACCAGAGATGGACAGATCATTGATCACAAAAGAGAAAAAAAAAACTGTTCCACAATATTCTGCCAACACTCAAACTAAAACAGTTGACATGTACATAGATTATACAGATATCATGTTTTACATGCTAGATATGACAATGGAAAAACAAAAGATGTGAGATATGGAGACGATGATTAAGTTCCTAAGTTGGATGTGATAAAGAAAAAGAGAGCATGAAAAAAATACTTATATTTGACCAAGACCGAGTGACCTAATTTTAGAGAAAAAATTGTGGCAACTAGAAGCGATGTTTTTACATTTATCAGATATGCCTACAGTAAATTCATATATAGAAACTCCTGATCAATAAAACATATTTGGAACCTTTCAATGACAATAATAGAGATTTCAATTATGAAATTTTCACTTAGTCAACATCTAAAAGAACAGATTGGAGGAAGCTTTCATTACTCAACAAGGATTCACACCTCTTAGGTAAATATAAAAAACATAAAAAGTGGTTTAGACACTTTGCCCTACCTTAAACTCTGAGATCAAACCTGAAACAACATGGTAATCTGGATCATCAGCACTTTCTACATCAAAAAGAAACTCCAATGGCCCACCATAAAGAGAAGTGATCCGCATTTAAGAATTCTGTGAGCAACAGTTGAAATTGAGCAAGAGTAAACCAAATTGAACAATTGTATGTGTTTTTCAGTCACACTATGAACCATAAAATGATAAGGCCACACCATAAAAAAAAAAAGCAACAACAACAACAACATGAGCTTACAAATAAACATTTGACCATCTGTGATCGATCAAGAACCTTAGATAGAAAAATTCATCGATAAAATAATGAAAGCAGATTAAAGTTAACACTGATCTCTAAATGATGGAAAAAATGAACATGAATTTGTTCAAGATCACAGAAAGCATACGATACTCTTGTTGAGAATAGATGGCCAGAACGATTGAGCTCTCACCTGAGATCTAGAGCATATACTCGGAGAACGAGCTCTGATGTCTCATGGCAGAACGTGGATGTGGAGGGGTTGGGGGACATGAGTGAGGATAATCGGGCGGTGTTGGAGGCGGGGATGTTGATGGCAGGGGTGCGGATGGGGCAGTAGACCAGGGGAGGGGACGCATTGGACCAGGGGGCATCGGTGGGGGGAGGAGCAGTGGTGGTGAGGTTGCCGCAGGAGTGGCAGAGATGCGGTGTGGAGGGGGAGTGATCGTCGGGCATGGCGATGGTGGTGGTCGCCATTGAGATGTATGGAATTATCATGTGTATTCTTAAATCAATACAATTCCATTCTGGTCGCCATTACTTTCTTTTCGCTTGGATGTTGTGAGTTGGTTTTTTTCTGATTTTATTTTTGGTTTACATGTGTTTTTGACCATTTCATTACAGTGTTTGATAAGGAATGTTGAGACAAAAATTGGTTCTTGAATTAATTCAGTTCCATTCTGGTGGGCATTACTTTCTTTTGGCTTGGATGTTATGAATTGGTGTTTTTTTTTTCTTCTTATTTTACTTTTGGTCTACATGTGTGTTTTTTACCATTTCATCACAATGTTTGATAAGGAATGCTGAGACAAATTGATTCTTGAATCAATTCAGTTCCATTATGGTGGGCATTGCTTTCTTTTCGCTTGGATGTAATGAATTGGTTTTTTTTTTTCTTCTGAATTTATTTTTGGTTTACATGTGTGTTTTTGACCATTTCATCACAATGTTTGATAAGGAAGGTTGAGACAAAAATTGATTCTTGAATTAATTTAGTTCCATTCTGGTGGGCATTACTTTCTTTTCACTTGGATGTAATGAATTGGTTTTTTTTTTATTTTATTTTTGAGTTACATGTGTGTTTTTGACCATTTCATCACAATGCTTGATAAGGAATGTTGAGACAAAAATTGACTGTATATTATTAATTATGTAACTTGATTAAGTCTTTGTTATGCAGCCATGGATGAAGAGCATTTTATCAAGTGTCACAAATACTTTATTGCAGAGCAAAAGGCCTTCTTGCATGTCTGGTGTTCGCTGTGCAACAAGCGGTTTATCAATGAGGCCGGGTTTGAAACTCACAGGAAAACTTATGTTCACAAAAAAGAAACGCAAACGTGCGATAATTGTAAGCAGCTTTTAGAAAAAAAGACGACATATCATATGATCTTGGTAAGTTGTTTTTCAATTGTATTTTGTTTATGTTAATTGCATTTATAAAAATTGTTTTTGCTATTTTAGGTTCCGAAGGATAAACTTGAATTGGCCAGAGCATTGGGGCTTTAGATCTTAACAGTTTTTCACCGTTTGTGAGTCATTTGTTTTGTTGCCCCAATTTCTTTATACTTTTTTCATTCCAGGTGTTTACTTCAACCTGCTCACTAGGTATACGTGTAGTCATACTCTTGAGTTGTTAGCACTCATTACAATTTTATGTTGTTAGTTACTGACAGTACATTAGACATTATCCTTTTGAAAAATAATTTTATCTCTTTCCTGAATGACAGAGGTATTCATGCTCAAGTGATTAGAGTAATGGCCTTGACCTAGCATCCAAATATCTTCATGCTTGCATCTATATTCTATGACCATAAATGTATTTGACTTATCTATAGTTATATAGAAACCATTAAAGTTGCATTTTCTGAGATGTTATACAAAGAAAATTAGGGAAGTATATTTCATTTAGGGTTTCCAATCATTTTCTGCTTCAAATGTTTCCTATTGACCATAAATGTATTTGAGTTCCTATCTTATCTGTTTCACCTGTTTTTACAAGATTACAAAATTCTAAATTTACAACAAAAGCGCTGAAAAAAGCTAAAAAGTTTATTTCTTGTTCTATTTCGATGACAAACATGTTATAACTACATGGACACATAATTTATTGGACTTATCTATAGTTATATTGAAACCATTATAGCTGCATTTTCTGAGTTGTTATAGAAAGCAAATTAGGGAAGTATATTTCATTTGGGTGCTTCCTGTCATTTTCTGCTTCAAATGTTTCCTGTTGACCATAATTGTATTAGAGTTCCTATCTTATTTGTTTCACCTTTTTATACAAGATTACAAACTTTTAAATTTATAACAAAGACGCTGAAAAAAACTTAAAAGTTCATTTCTTGTTCAATTTCAATGATAAACATGTTATAACTGCATGGACTCATAATTTATTTGACTTATCTATAGTTATATGGAAACCTTTAAAGCTACATTTTCTGAGATGTTATAGAAAGCAAATTAGGGAAGTGCATTTCATTTGGGTGCTTCCTATCATTTTCTGCTTCAAATGTTACCTGTTGTTGACCATAAATGTATTTGAGTTATTATATTATCTATTTCAACTTCTAAATTTACAACAAAGGCGCTGAAAAAAGCCTAAAAGTTTATTTCTTTTCTATTTCGATGATAAACATGTTATAACTGCATGGAATCATAATGTATTTGACTTATATATAGTTATATAGAAACCATTAAAGCTGCATTTTCTGAGATGTTATAGAAAGCAAATTAGAGAAGTACATTTCATTTGGGTGCTTCTATCATTTTTTGCTTCAAATTTATCCTGTTGGCCATAAATGTATTTGAGTTCTTATCTTATCTGTTTCAACTGTTTATACAAGATTATAAACTTCTAAATTTACAACAAAGGCGCTGAAAAAAGCCTAAAAGTTCATTTCTTGTTCTATTTCAATGATAAACATGTTATAACTGCATGGACTCATAATGTATTTGACTTATCTATAGTTATATAGAAACCATTAAAGCAAATTAGGGAAGTACATTTCATTTGGGTGCTTCCTGTCATTTTCTGTTTCAAATGTTACCCATTGACCATAAATGTATTTGAGTTATTATCTTATCTGTTTCAATTGTTTATACAAGATTACAAACTTCTAAATTTACAACTAAGACTCTGAAAAAAGCTTAAAAGTTCATTTCTTGTTATATTTCAATGATACACATGTTATGACTGCATGGACTCATAACATCTGTACACATTTAAGCTTCCTTGTGTTTTTTGTTAAATATAAGTCTAATGGATAAGGAAGTATATGTGAAATTTTTCATTGCTTTTTATCACATGATGAAGTGATCTTTGAACATAGATGAAGAAGGAAGCTGATGATTTTTTGCCACATCTTAAAACAACTGATAATCGCCGAAATCCTGACTGATAATCATTGAGCAATTAAAAATGTTATGTTTTAGAACATTTTTTTTTTACTTGTATTTGGATTCTGTTATCACTCTCACGTTGATAGTACTAGGAAATATTTCATTTTTTGCCAAACTATATAACCTTTGCAAAGTTGATCTCTCTACTTGTATGTATTTTCACCTACTGGATGTTTAGAGAGTTAATTTCTCATGCCTGTTTTTGGATTGAACTTGGGTTTTCTCCTACACAGTATGAGTCCTTTATTGTTTGACTCAGATACCTTAGTCTTAGATAGGTACTTTATTTCATATGCGTTAAAAGAAATGCGTGATATTATTTTATAATTCATAAATTGAAAAACCAGCTCATTTATATTTCTCTGAATTAATCGCATCGAGTTGCCCATGCCCTGAATTTTGCACATCTGCCCGTATATAAATGTACATTTAGATATGCATTGCATTGATTTTCTAAAATCTAAGGTAGTGTTTGTTTGGAAGAATTTGAAGTTACATGTAACTTGAGTTACTTGGTTTTAGAAATTCAGTGTTTGGTTCACATGATTTTAAAAACCTATGTAACTCAAATTACATCCAATGAGGGATTTGGTTTTATGCCCAAATTGGGCGTAAGTCGAAATCCCGAGAGTTGAAGTACATATATATATACACATATACATATACATATACAGAAATATATATACATACACATACACATACACATAAGATATATATATATATATATATGTACATATACTTATACACATATACATACATATATATTTTATATAAACATATATAGGTATGTTTACATATACATATATGTATATATGTATATATTCATATATACACACATATACATATACTTATATAGATATATATATGTACTAATATACATGTACATAGATATGCATATACACACATATACATACACTTATACACGTGTGTTTTCCAATTCCAAATTTACAAATCCTTCTAAACAAACAAAAAATCTTATAATACAATAATTCCAGTTACACCCAGCCAAACACAAGATTTGACTGCACTGTATTTTGAAAATCAAATATTTTCAATTACATTGTAACTAAAAATCCACAGAATTTAGAATTCCATCCAATCAAACACCACCTAAATCACCTATTCACTGAAGTAATCTCTTATATATATATATATATATATATATTTGTAAGCCCGAACTACCAAAGAATGGCCACTATTTTTGGTTGGCAAATAAAAACATTTTAACATCCTCAAAACATCAAACGAAATATGAAGATAAATTTTAGGTTGTGGTGAAATCCAAATCCCGTTAATCAAATTTATAAATAATTATTTGAAAATATTTTTTACTCAATATAGTAAATGAAATTTATCTTGTAAAATAAATAGAAAGATTGAAATCGCATTAAGGCTAAATTTTTTATTTATTTATTTGCTTACAATGTGAATAAGCCATGTGTGAGGGTTGTGTGTATCACTGAAAATTGGTTATAAAGCTCATGCTCACCCTATGCCCGTTCGAATGATCGAGAATTTTTGACATCATTATGTTTTACACTTTCGAAATAAAAACAATAAAGTCCTCATAAAACATTTTTTTATAGTAGAGTTAATACCATTAGACTAAAGGCCCTTAATAAGTAATACACTATGTACAATTTTCAATTTTTATTATTCTAATTTAAATTGAAAAGCCTTAAATCAAATTTAATTATGCAGTGTATGTATGAATTTATGTAGTCTTTAAAACAATTTATTCTCTAATTTAAAACCTTTAAAACAAATTTAGGAATATTACAATTTAAAACAAGCATAAAAGGGAAAATTACAAAATATATATATATATGATTTACGATTTTTACAAAATATTTTTTTTTTCTAATTGTATAACATGTGGTTTTTCAATTTTGCAAAAATGAGAATAACTATCAAAAGTGTTAACTTTTTTTTAACAGGGATAAAATCATTTATTTATGTAAAAAAGCGACCACAAATCATAAAAACATAATTTTTCAACATAATTTTGTTTAATTTTGAGACTTTAATTTTTTATTAGAACTTTTGGAGAAATTAATAAACTTAATATATGAGTTAGTTTTTTAAAAAAAATGACGATCTTACATATATGAGTTAACATTATTAATAGCTTGGCAACGGTTTTTTCTCTTTTTATAAATTTAAAAAACTACCCATCATAAAATTGAAAAAATTATGTCCTTATTTTACAAAAGTGAAAAATCACAAGATTTTATTATTATTATTATTATTATTATTATTATTATTTTACCTTATCTTAAGTAAAATGAACAATGCTTTTACATAACCATATTTTCATATTATTTATTCTTCCACTATTGTGTCAATGCTATCAAATTAAATTTCTTTAGTTTATGGTTTTGTTTACTTGTATTTTTCATTTAACTTAATAGTCTTTAAAAACATTTTAAATGAGCAGTAAATCCTTGGTTTTTCAACCCCCAATATAAATTTTTTGAAGTTTTGAAAACAACTCTGAAATTTTATAACAAAAGTTAAATGTCAAACAGTCCCTGCAGCAATTGCAAACATCAACAGAACAAATGCTTTTATTGCTAATATGAACAAATAGATCTCTGACAAACAATATACATATGCAAGACGAACATCTTCATCTAGAAGGGGAAAAAAAAAAAAACCATAACATTTGAATAATTTAAATTGGAGTTTCATTCATTCATAGGTGCATGAATGCTGAGATAACTTAATAGGTTTGGTTTTGCTTATATCGACTGTGATCGGGCAAGAGACATGCTTGTGATGCTTGACCCTCACCAGCTTCCCTACGACGTATCCCCGGGTTATGATATCGAAGTTTAGAGTCAATTTAACGGTACCACCACCGGTGCTGGGAAGAGTCAAACCAGCCCCGGCCCCATATAAAGGAACCTTGTCGCCTTCCAAGATCACGGACACTGTTCGATGGCTCTTTCTGGGTTGATAGTACTTCTTCAACTGCAGAAATAAAGGAACAAAATTAATTCCGTCGATCCTTGATTTGTGTTAGTCGAGAACATTTCAGCAACCTCGTGCAAAGTTATATATGATTGTCCTCAAGCTCATGATGAAATAAATAGCAAACACTTTAAATGTGATCTTTCTGAGGGTTTTCTAAACAAATTATTAGTTTCTATGGATTTGTTGAAATCATGACAGAGTGAAAAAATAACATCTGCGTCAAGCTTTAGTATAGACGGACACAAAGATTGGTGAATGGATCAATAGTCATGACGATGCTATGGGTCTAGGGGTGTATTTGAGCCGAGCCGTTCGTGAGTAGCTCGGTGTTCGGCTCGATAAAGGCTCGTTCGTGTTTAGCTCATATTGTAAACGAGCCAAGCTCGATTAATAAACAAGCCAAGCTTGAGCAGCCAAAAGCTCAGCTCGTTTTGGCTCGCGAACACAGCTCGTGACCAAACTCATGAACAAGCTCGTTTATATATATATATATATAGAGAGAGGATGCATCCTCTGCCAACGTTCACAGATTCGTAATCTGTGAACGTTGATATGGGCCTTTGGATTTCAATCCAACGGCTGCACAGCGTTCTATGAACAGTAACACTGTGCACTATTCATAAGCATAGTAAAAAATGGGATGCACAGTGTTTTAATCTGAACCATCCAATCAATCTCAGCACAGTAACTGAATCAATCACAATCGTCCAATCCTATTAAAGTTACTGTACATCATCTGCAGACGCTCTACGAACGTCCGCAGAGGATGTTTAGCCTATATATATATATATATATTACATTATATATGTATATATATATATATAGGCTAAATATATGTATATATATATATAGGCTAAACATCCTCTGCGAAGGCTAAGCTCATTATATATGTATATTACATTATATATGTATATTAAGGTGTATATGTGACTATGTCATTGTTGTCAATTTGAGTTACACATATAGGGCTATAAACTACTATTCGAAGGCTAAGCTCATTAAAAGCTCAGGTCAAGTAGTTCATTAAGTTAAATGAGCTCATAAGATAAACGAGCCAAGCTTGAACACCACCAAACTCGGCTCATTAAATCTTGTGAAGAACTCGTTTATTGTATAATTAAAGCTCGTTTATAGTATCATTTACAATTTTATTTGTAACAATCATTAATATAATCAAACTCAAATCGAGTTGAGTCACACTTGATAATGATTCATTAAATAAGTTTACTAAATAAAAATATAAAATATAAAAAAAAATAGTCAAGTCTTAATCAAGTTAGCTAGCTAAGTCTAAGCTTCGAATTTTCTTAACAAGTTGAGCTCGAGCATGAAGCTCGAAAGAAGCTCGATTAGAGCTCGAGCTCGGTTAAAATAGTAACGAGCCAAGCTTGAACATAAAAAATGAAGCTCGAAGAAAGCTCGGCTCGAGTTCAAGCTCGATTAAATAGTAACGAGCCAAGCTTGAACAAGGCAAAGCTCGGCTCGGCTCGTTTTGTTTACAACCCTATGTGGGTCAAATAGATACAAAATCTAAGAAGGTGACTGAGAAGACAAGCGGCAAATTTATACAATTTGTCTGGAAAGGAGTAAGAAGCAGTGAATCAAAGTGCAACTTTCAGAAAGAAGACTGCAGATTGAACAGTTAAGGGTTTTAACATTCAAATGAAGCATATTACTTCAGAAAGAAACGCAATGGTTTGTTAGTATTGACAGAACGTACCCAATAAAATATCAAATGGATAAAATGGATAAGAAACAGGACAGATGAGAATCTGAAAGTGCTAACTGGATCATCCTCCCGGGAGCCTTTCCCATCAACGTGATGCAAAAAGTGCCTCAATTTCTAACAAAAATTACTTCTAATTTGACAAATGACAATTTGGATGTTCAAGTTGAATGGTTAGGATTAGTTGTAACTTTCAGAACATTAAATAGAAAGACAAAAGAGGCATATATGTACCTGTCCAGTTGCAACGGCAATCTCAGAAAACATGAGATCAATGGGGCCAGAAGACACATGAATTCCAAACATTGCAGCAGGATTATATACACTTATCTTCACAGAAAAGTTTGATGTGACCAGCTTGGTTGGAACATTAGTGCTATCTGAACCCTCACCAGCATAAAAGTTAGACACTGACAGGCTCTGCATTAGGATTATTTTGATTAGAATGAATGCTTTCATATAAATCATACATGAAAAGAAGCAAGCAATCAGTTCGGGTTCATTCTTGTTTATCATTGGCCTTCACTGAGTGCATATGACATAATGCTAATTACATTAGCACTGCTGGGCTAATGTAAGAATGATCTGTTTTCTGGACTCATATCTCAGAAGATAAAAGAAGCACATGGTCATAGATATGCATTAAAAACCAAGTTCTTTAAGTGGCTCTACCATAATCATGACGGAGAATATAAACCCAATATTTGAAGAGTCGGTTTTCAATTTTGAAAAAAAATGTATACCACAAGAAGCTAAGGCCATAAGAGACATATATAATATTTTACCCGGCTGATAAGAGCTGCAAAATAGGTATATTCCTCATACACTAATAGAGATTAGAGAATAATAATTCTGAAACCAAAATAAAAATTCATGGATTCATCTCATCTTCAGAAACCAAGTCATGAAATTAACTTACAATTATATCATTCTTCATCTCGAAGTTATTGAGCAAGGGCATGAAAATTAGACACAACCCCAGAAATTGCATCCTCAATGCAATTGATTTTACATTTTGACTTACATTCACCAGAATGCATATAGAAGAAAGTGAGCACCAGACCACTATGGGAAGACAACCTTTCAAAATTATTGTAAAAGAAATGATAACCACCAAGTTTACCAACAACAAACAGAACGAAAAAAAAAAATCAAGGGTGGACTCTTCTTCTCCATACCCTCCTCAAACTCGGCAAGAACAATTTGAGTAAATTTTTATGCACAGCAAAAATTTGACCTTGACCTCATGCTCCTAGGTGATAAGCATGCAAGCTAGGAAAATTCTTATTTTAACCTCAACATTTGCTTTAAAGAAATTTGACTTCATATGCCCAAAAAAACCAATGACATGGTGCAAAGATTTGAGCAGCATAAAATGAGGCGAGGCATGCAAATAAAATAGGAGCATCACAAACCCTTTTTATTTTGAGGCACATACAATCTTTCAATCAACAAAATGCATCCATTCAACAATTAAACTGATCAAACTAGTAAATCAGGTATACCTTCACCACAACATCTGCCTTGTATGGCCTGGCTGCTCCCCATATGATGAGACAAAACACAGTGAAGAGCAGAACAAAACCCACAAATGCAATGGCAACTTGGCATTTGCGTGAGAGCCCACGATCTTCATCAAGGTCATCATAAGAACCTTCCTCCTGAATAACATTGCACTCAGGCCATCCCTTCTCATTCAACCTCTTCCGGCTCCCCTTATGGCCGAAAGTCCCTGAGAACCGACTGGCTGATGAGGCCCTAGAGTGGCGCCCATATGAAGGATGGGTAGGGGATTCCATAGGGCTATTGTAAACTGGTGTAGCCTGCATTGATGAGGATTTGTCGCCATCATGGGAGTCCCTGGAGGGGCTCTGGACATAGTAAACAGCTCTCTTGGGGGATCGAGGTGGGGATGAGGCGGCTAAGCTAGTGACATCAGAATCAGACTTGGCATGCATCATTTCCTACCTAAATTCACTCTTCCAAACTGCTACACCAACCAATTTTCTAACAGGAATTGGCAATGAAACTAAGCAAAAAACTCACAAAGCCCCCCCTTTTCAATTTTAAACTTCCAAATCATGATTTGAAAGCTTCAATTCACTTGCGGACTGAAACACTGCAAATTCAAGGAAACAAATATCAACAGGAGCAAAAGGCCTTTAAAAGAATTGAAAATGGGTTAACAGTGTACTGAAATCAAGGTTTCTATAGCAAACTGGCAATCACAAGAACAAAAAAAAGGGATAACTCTGCGATTCAGGAACGCAGAAAGACAACATCTTTACCGCAACAAATAGGCTTAGAAAGAAAGAAGCCAAAATATACATATAAAATGATAGAAAAAAAACCTAGATTTCCTCAAATTCAATCAAATTACTGGAAAAAAAAACCTAAATTTCCTCAAAATTACTAACAAAATCCCAGTCACACAAACCAAATCAAAGCTCCATGAACTTAAATAAAGAAAAAAAAGGATTTTTATAGCAACGAAGGGCCCTAGAGAGAAAGAACGCAAAGAAACACAAAGAAAATGAAAGCAAAATCTCAAAAATATCTCCAAATTTAATCAAATCCCCTTAAAAGAACGCAAATTCCTTGAAAACGATCAACCCAAAAGAAAAAGACATTTTTATAACAATAATTTAGTCTAGAAAAAGGGAAAAAAAAAACAGAAATTTGAAACAAAAAAAGAAACTGAACCTCAGGCCATACGCTTCCCCAAAACCACCGACAAAAAAGTATCAAGTCCCACAAATTCAATCAAATCCCCAAAACAAAAAACGAGAATAAGAATGAGAAATTCTCAAACGCAAACCAGAGAGAAAGAGGGCATGATCCTTACTGGGTATGTCCTCTGCTCGTGAAAACAGCACTATTGAAGAAGATGGAGAAGAGTAACTGAAGCAGGAGAAGGAAAGCGAAGGGAGTAAAACCAAAGAGAAGAGGACTTATTAAATAAATTAAAATAGAATAAAATAAAATAAAGAAAAGGAGTTGGTTCGGACGAGTTAGTTGGTCATCATTATAATAAATCCTTTTGGTCCGAACCTGATGAACTGCCAGGCTCGGACGCCAAAGTGTCGGCAGATGCTCCTTCACTTTTCTCTCTTTTTTATTCGAAATTTTTATTTATTTTTAGGAAAAGTAAATTACAAGTTCATGAAAGTTTAAAAACATTCTCTAATATTTGAATTTACTAAACCGTCTCTTATTTTGATATTTTACTTTTTAATTAATATAGCCCACTCTATTTTACTTTACAATAGGTATTTCCTATTTAAAATATATAATTTTTATTTAATATTTTGTGTTTTCATTTAACTATATAAATTTTCACTTAATATATAGTACTTTTGTATTTAATATCTGACTTTTCCATCTAAAAACTGAGATATTTCCACCAATGTTAGTTATTTTTATGACAGGACGTTTAGAAGTATCATTGTCAAAAACGAGACTTTTTGAAAACACCTAAACTTGGCTGGACAATATATGTAAATAAGTGAAATTTGGAAAGATTTTTAGGGTATTTCTAGTTTTTTTTTTTATGAGAATGACAATTTCTATATCCATCGCGGATATGTGCATGGACATAAAATTGATTATCCCATCTGTCCTTATCTGGTGACATGAAGTTTGGATAATAAAATCATACCCACAATAAGAGACCTATTATCACAGGGTTTGTATAATAAGCCTATGATTCAAATTTGAGACATTGTAAATACCTTATACTTATTTTTTTAATAGGTCAATATCAATGGGCTAGAAACCTTTTTGTGTTTTTATTTTTTATTTTTTTAAAAAAATTTCAGATAAATATAAGAGTAAAATAATAAAAGAAACTCGCTGAATACCTCCAATTTCCATAGGTGGTCCACCAAATTATTTTTAGACAATGAAATGGACTGAAAAAGGAAGTGATCAAATAAAATGCTCCTGATTAATAATTTTCAAATAGGCAAATGGACCAGAATGAAAATATCCAATAATTAATAACAATTAATAATTCCATGAGATCCGTAATAAAAGGTGAAAGAATGTTGTTGAATTTTTCTTTACTTTTTATTTTTTAATTTTTGAAAATTCTATGAAATTAAAGATGAATCAAGGGGATATTAATGAAAAATACCAGAAATAAAGAAAGACTCTAAAGAGTTTTGCAATTTAGGAAATTCATAGGGTTTAGATGGCAAAAGTGTTGGTAATTTGTATTCTTACAAACACCCACCCCATCTTTCGTGTAATTTCAATGATGTGAAAAATAAATTAGTTGATTGTTTTAATTCAGTAAATTTTTGGTACTATGTTTAAAACAAAAATAATCTAATTTTGCATAGGCGTAATCACACAAATATAAGTGTTCTTTTTTATTTTATTAGTATAATTAGAATAACAAAAAATAGCATGAAATCTCAAATTTTCTGAATTATTTATTTATTTATTTTCAAAGAGCTCCAAACTTCCACAATTAAGAACAAGTGATAAACCCTGATAAATAAATAGATATTCCTGACCGTCTAACAGAGCTGTCTAAATTCATACTAAAATAATAATAATAATAACTGTAACGCCTTTGTTACTTTCAATTTATATATATATACTTCTTGGATAATATCCAAAAGATCAATAAATAATTTTATCCTAAAATTTGATGCCATCTTAAGGAGATGGGCCAATTTCCTTCAATTTTTACTATCAAGAGAATAATTTTTCACATAAATTTCCACAGAGATATACACAGAGATGGTTCAAATTATCTTCTTTTTCATGGTACCATTGCATTTATAATTATGAAAAATCAATCATATACAAAGGTATAAAATCTTAGGCCATAAAATTTGACCAACAATAAGAGCATACCGACAAGAATAACAAAATAAAGAAATAATTTTTTATGAAATTCAATTTACTAACCTAAGTCCAGGCAACATTTGAGAATAATAATAATAATAATAATAATAATAATAATAATAAAGGTTTTCTTGAGTTAGGACAATGGACAATGCCTAAGACAAGGACAATGCAACCATAATGCTTTGTGTGAACATGTACCTGTTAATTTGCAGCTCAAATAGTGCATGAAGTGAGACCACAAGACTTGGAATATGAGCTGGACCCCCAAACAAAATTGAAGCTGGTCCAGTTTGACATGAATGAGTTTGGTCCCTATATCCTGTTTTCGCATAGGACATCACAACTACCAAATCATGTAATACATGTTAACATTAAACTAGTAATAACAAAAATTATATATATATATACATGTGCATCTATATATATATATATATCATGCCGACAGTACATGAGGTGAGAATTGAATGTAGTACTGCAATGAACTAATTGAAGCAATCTTGTTAGCAGTACACTTCCAGTGTATACTTTCTGAGCATGATAACAACACACTTAAATATCACACAAGGCATTGAAAATCGAGAAACGAGGAAGAATTTTACATGCTGCTGTTCAGCTGGTCGATCTGAAACAAGGGAGGTGGTAGATGCACTATAAATTTGTATCTCCAGGTTAACACATCACACTTTGATAATTCAGAGTCATAGTATCCAGGGGAATGAGAATATTTGTTTCTTAGCTTCTGCTAGTTCTGGTTCTGTCCATGTCAATTGTATGCGAATCTAGAGTGGAAAGAATTTGAGGCATTGACATGCCACCGGAGACTACAATTTCTGCATTGGAAACATCAGTCGTATCAAATTATAAGATGGGTAAACATGATAGTCAATAACTTGGAGATCTTCGTTACTGTTGTGCAGTGCGTGTTTAAGGATATCAACAATATTTGGTAACAAATTACCTATTCCTTCCCGGACAGATAAGTTTGGCCTTATCACTTCCTTGGAGTTGATGAGAAATATATCACCAATGTAGAGATGGTTTGTTGGAACATAGACACAATAGAGCTCCTCTTCACCGGAATAATTCTGTTATAAAAGGGAACCATAGAGACTAATTAGAGAAAAGGATCTAGTTGCACATGCAAGGCCAGCACTCATTAGATACAGAACAAAATCCATCCAATTAAGGAGAAAAGGAGCAAAGAGATGATTACCAATCAAGCAGCAGATACTCAAAAAGCTCAAATGCAAACAACTAGGCAATAAGTATAGAGAGAAATTTCTGCCACAAATTACCATGCATACAACATGAGCCATAATGACAAGAAGTGTTAGCATCACAATTGCCCTGGGTAAACAAGCACCGTATCTGCCAAGGAGAATTTCACAAAACTTGTGTTCCAGAACAACAGACCACTGGAAAATTCCTAGACAAATGATTTCGGTCATGGAATATTAAGAGGCTAGGCCTACCGAATAAAACTAACACCCCACAGTTGTTTTGATGTGATAACTGTTGGCAGTGCAGAGGGTTGAAAAATTTTCAGCTGAGAGGGTTGAACAAAAAAAATGATAGACTTATCTCAGCCTCATCATAATGGATGCCTATGGGTGCCAACACACATGACGAAATAGTCACTAAATGATCATACAACTGACTGCCTTTTAGACACCTAATTCACAAGACATGATCCCAATATGCACGTGTATGCATGCAGATTACTGTATACAGTTAAAAGGGTAATATAGAGACATCAACATACCAAAAATAATCTTTCCCCAAGAAAGAAAGGTTAGCAAAAATCTAATCAAGATAACTAAGAAAAATGACAGTCCAAAATATACTTCCATCACATAAGATAGGCTTCTTCACATGCAGACAAAACCATGGCAGACTGCAAAATATTAAAAATAGATGATGCATCATGTATAATGGATGTTTACAAACCTGAAGAACCACAGTTGAAGTGATAAACGCAAATGCATATTCACCAATTCGAGGATGCCTTATAATAGCCACTTCCTTGAAAGCTTGAGTATTTTGATCTGCAACAAGACAATATTAGCAACAAGAAACCAAGCACTAAAAAAAAGGGTTACTATACACAAACAAACTTCACCAGGTGATATAGCAGCACTGATTTGTTTGGATGCATTATAGATGTGGCGGATGAATGGCATTCGCTTGATAAACCACTCGCCAAGGCCAAGTACAGATGCACCCAACCATGATGACATGAAAACTCCAATCATGAAAATGAATGTGATGGAAGTTATGAAACCAAGTCCTGAAAAGGAAGTCCGGTTAGTTCACCATTTTTCTTTTACCCAAAAAATGCAAAGCTTTTATTTTATTAGTTAGGGCAAATTGCTAACATTCCACATAACAAATTTGAAGCAGTTCTCCGTGTACTATAAGGGTGTCCATGATATAGTAATATGTTTTGCACACAGTTGTAAGCAACAAAATGCAAATAGAAAATAAGGGCAATAAACAATGAAAAGAATAATATCAAGAGAAATTAAATGAGAACCGAGACATTCCAATAAAAAAAAAAAAACATGTATAGTACAAGCATCAAGCTATCTCTTTAGCACCATGAAAATGGAGCAAAGATGAGCATACACTTTGCATAGAGATGTATATACCATTATATCTTTAAGTAGTAATTTTGACTCTTCTGACATAATATTATGATTCATCCCCAATGAGGATTACAAAAAAAAGAAAAAAAAAAAGGAAGAAAAAAGAAAAACCTACCAAATATATTGATCCCAAGCTGAGCATAGATTGGAGAAAAGAACCCATCCACAAAATGAATGAACCACCAGGTAATATAGAAAGTAATCGCAATCGGGAACAAGATAACACTGAAAAGAAGACAACCAAAATCCAGTTCAGCAATAATAATAACAAACTGTAAAAACAAATTCGGGGACCAATTGACCAAAGGCATGAGCATCTTTAGGTATATGCCAATTAAAATGCTTCTTTAGGCTTATCAATTAGATACTAAAAGAAGTCACAATTGAATGAATGCCTCATTTTGCAGTTTATATGATAACTTGGAAACAGAATAGTGGTATAAAAAACAAGATTAATGGTACCAATTTTGTTGAAGGCATCATTTTTCCCTAATCTTTCTATTTGTCTAATATTCACGTGTTTATTTTTCCACAATGCAATGCTCTTAAAATTTTCCAAAGTATAACCTGGGCACAGTAAAATTAGATAATATTTTGAATCTCTTGTGGCTAAAAGTACTGTGATTTATTACTCAGGAGATTATTTTGTAAAGGCGACACAACTTATATCCAGCTCAATCTTTCAGTGATACAATTAAAAAACACAAATAAATGCATTATTTACGGTTCTGTTTTAAGCAAAGATTATTGAAAATTATCGAGCATATAAATTGTCTATAAGAGGAAAGACACAAACAAACGCATATGCCAAGGCCTCAACCACTGGCTTGTTGTATTCTCACAAAAGTAGGACAGAGATTAATAATACATTAAAAAGACAAAAACTATGGAAGAACATGCCAAACTAGACAGAAATAGAAATGGCTTCAGAAAAGCAGTGTTCCTTGGCATCACTGTTCATACCTAAATGAAGACGAGAACAAAAGGGGAAGAAACTCACCATCCAGTCATGAACTTTTTCGAAGCCCAACTTTGAATGACTTTGTAAAAAGCCTAAAAGGAAAGGCATTAGTTTAGACATGATGGTTTAGCATCACAAGAGAATCTAAAGTAACATGCAACATGAATGTGCTATAAGAAGATCATACTCTGAAAACATACAATAGTTTTTTCTCCTAGAATTTTCAAATATCCAATCCCAATTGTCTTTTCGATGACAACAAAAAGCATAATCACACAAAGGACTGTAGCTTCCCATTTAGCTAAAAGCTAATTATAACAACTGATATAAATAATTAAAATTAGCATTAGAAGATTGAACAAGATTAAACATGAGTTATATAACATTTTATACCTGACACTCGTGTTTCCTGATGTTGAATCTAGCCAAACTATATAGCAGAAAGAAACATTCAATGACTAATCAAGATATAAGACAATAAGACAACAGCGAAATCCGTCTCTCACATTCAAGCTTCAGTATTGTAAAGAACACACTAATGTTCAAATGGATGTCTACCAATGTGGCATTGTCACAAAAAACAGTAGAATAGGGTCGATTTAAAACAGTGACGCCCGAAAATGCATACCAACTGGTACAAATGTGTGATATTATCAATCTGAAGTTGGAAACAAGCAAGAAAAATAACTTAAGGATCATAAAAGTTTCATAGTAAACACAGTGTTAATGAGAGCCCCACCCCTTAATTAAATCCTATCCGTTGTTGTTACTTTTAATCTTAGCCGTTGATTTTGTTTTTAGCTTCAAAACCCTAGCCGTCTCTTCACCTCTTTCGGTTTTAGATCACCGTTTAGGGGGAAAAAAAACCTAGCCTCATCTCTTTCCCCCCTATCTGCAGGTGGTGTCTGCGGCGAGGACGGGAGAAGGGTCTCATCATCAAGGATGTGTTTCACTGTTATTGTTGAGGTAAGGTTCTGATTTATTTTGTTTATGCTCTTTCTTATGATTGCAGTGACATGATACTAGTTAGAGTTAGATTTGGTGAGAATGTTGATTTGATTTAATTTGAGGATAAGATTCAGAAATTCTTGTTAGCATAGCAGAAATCCCTCTTCGATTTTAAAGGTATTAGAGGCCGGATTTAGAGGAGAGTAGAATAAGAAACTAGTAGAGTTCAACATTGGCTAAGTATCTGCAAAATTTCAGAATTTTTGCATAAGTATCCTGTAATTTATAAGTTTTAAACACAGGCGGCGCGGTCAAGATTTTCTGGGCAGCCTTGATCCGTTTTTTATTTTGTTTCATGATTGTGAGTTGTTATTTAGATTTAAATTTATATAAGAAAATTGTAGAGGACGATTTTTTCTTTGGCTCTAATTTGTGAGATATGATTAGATTTCTGTAGATGTGCTCAATGGCATTTCTGCAGGAAGCATGAGGATTGATCAGAGAATTTAAGGATCATAGAAGTTGAATCAGGACTCATGATTAATATGAAAGTTGTATATCTTGATGTTACCTAAAGACTTGAAAATTTTCAGAATTTTTACGCTTGTAGTTTATGAGATATGATTTTATTAGTAAACTATTTCTGATGGGATGTATGCGCAGAACATCAAGATTGATGGGTATTTTTGATGGCCATAAAAAGATTGAATTGGATTACCCACAAAATCCCTGGGGAAAAAAAAAAGATTTATCGGTAACATAAGGTGAAAAAAGAAAAATTGTTTATTATTAAGTTATCTAATTGTCAGTAAAATATCGCTATTTTTTAACTTATAGATTGAGATATATACATGTTTGAAAGGTGTATGTCAGAATTGCAAGTCAGCAGGAATAGTTAGGCATTCAAATAAATTTATGGAGGCTCACAGAGCCTTCTAATCTCTGACAGAACTCAATGCATAAATTTATTTGAATACCCAGCTATTCCTGCAAACTTGCAATTCCGACATGCCCCTTTCAAACATGCATATATCTCAATCTATAACTTCAAAATTAACGATATTTTACTGACAATTAGATAACTTAATAATAAACAACTTTTCTATTTTTCACCTTACCCAATTCAATTTTTATGGCTATAAAAAATATCCATCAATCTTGATGTTCTGCGCATACATCCCATCCGAGATAATTTACTAATAAAATCAAATCTCATAAGCTACAAGCGTAAAAATTCTGAAAATTTTCAAGTCTTTAGTAACATCAAGATATACAACTTTCATATTAAACATGAGTCCTTATTCAACTTCTAAAATACTCAAATTCTCTGATCAATCTTCATACTTCTTGCAAAAATGCCATTGAGCACATCTACAGAAATCTTATCATATCTCACAAATTACAGCGGTAAAATTCAAAAGTTTGACAGAGCCAAAGAAAAAAATCATCCTCTACAACTTTCTTATATAAATCTAAATCTAAATAACAACTTACAATCATGAAACAAAATAAAAAACAGATCAAGGCTGCCCAGAAAATCCTGACCGCGTCACCTGCGTTTAAAGCCTATAATTTACAGGATACTTATGCAAAAATGCAAAAATTCTGAAATTTTGCAGATACTTAGCCAACGTCGAACTCTACAAGTTTCTTATTCTACTCTCCTCCAAATTCGGCCTATAAGGCCTTTTAAATTGAATAAGGGTTTCTGCTATGCCAATAGGAATTTCTGAATCTTATCCTCAAATTAAATCAAATTAACATTCTCACCAAACCCCAACCCTAACTATTATCATGTCACAACAATCATAAGAAAGAGCATAAACCAAATAAATCAGAACCTTACCTCAACAATAATAGTGAAACATATCCTTAACGACGAGACTCTTCTCCCGTCCTCGCCGCCGACACCACTAGCAAATAGAGAGAAAGATGAGACTAGGTCTCTCTTTTTTCTCTAAATGGCGATCTAAAAAAGGAAGGAGCTAGGGTTTTAAAACTTAAAAACAAAATCAATGGCTAGGATTAAAAGTAACAACGGCAAGGATTTATTTAAGGGGTGGAGCTCACAGTTAACTTCTTATCTCTCTGAGCCTTCTAATCTCTGATAGAATTCCAAATATATTGTTCAAGATGAACACGATCACAAAAGACACAACTTTTCCTTGTTTGTAGTAGATCAAAGGCTGGAAATACGGGTTAAAGTAATTTCATTAAAATCCAATCAAAACCTTCCAAATATAAACAAAAACACTGCCACTGAGCAA
This sequence comes from Dioscorea cayenensis subsp. rotundata, assembly GCF_009730915.1. Classification (NCBI taxonomy): domain Eukaryota; kingdom Viridiplantae; phylum Streptophyta; class Magnoliopsida; order Dioscoreales; family Dioscoreaceae; genus Dioscorea; species Dioscorea cayenensis. The sequence goes on from NC_052487.1 coordinate 3,591,366, forward strand.
TTCCTAAATCACAGCAGCTAAACACTCACAAAGATACACAACTGATCCAAAATTTCAAGTATCCACACAAATCAACAAACTAAATCGCTAAACAAACAGGGAAAAGCATCAAAAATCTGAAAGAAGACAACCTAAAAGAACTCCAAAGCATGCCAAAAAGCCTCTAATTCGACTCAAAAACAAACACACAAACAGATCAATCGATGACGAAGAATTAGGGTTTAGGACTGACCTCACGGCTGGAGTGATGATGGTGATGGTGAGAGGATGAGCCGGAGCCGGAGCCGGAGGCCTTGGAATCGGAGTCACCAGCGGGGCCATGCTCGCCGACGGGGATCAAGAGCTCCAAGTCCCGCTCTCTGCTTCCCATCCCGCTGTTCGCCGCCTTATCGTCGCCCATCCTCTTCTCTCTTTCTCTATCTCTCTCTAAACTTTTCTAGAAAACCCCCTGGTTTTCAAGATATTTATAAAAGGACCGAAGCTATGGAGCTTTGGCTCAGGCTGAAGAACAAACAGTGATGAAAGGAACTAGCGATGAAAACGAAGCTTTCGCTGGAAACGAAGAGCAGAGAGAACTCGGGGGGTGGATTGGTACTAAATTTGAAAAACAGGGTGGTTTAGAGAATTTTCTCAATAGAAAAATATTTCTGCATATATAACCCTGTAAAACTCCCAAATCAAATTTATATCTATATTTTTTGTTTGGAGATGTATATAAGTGTATATAAAAAGCACTTTCACTATATTTTTCATATATATTATTAAATGATAATTACAGTTAATTTGACTACAGATTCATAATTTTCATGGGATTTAAATTAGTATATATCTAATTTCAAAATTTTAGTGGGTATATATATATATGCAATAAAAAGCTGATATCAAACTAGATATATTTTTGAAAATTTATCTAATTGCTTGTAAACAATTCTATAAAACCAAATATCATGTATATATTTTAAAATTTGATTTGTTTGTAAATATACCCGTCTACTACATATTCTACTAAAATATATTATTACATGTTAAAGGACAAAAACTTATATCTACACTCTTAAAAATTTTTAATAGTCATTAAATTAATATGTTTACAAATATATAAAAATGTTAATTAAATTTATTAATTCATCTAAATAAAAAATAATATTTCTTGGCATACTATGGAATTTAAATAAAATATTAATTGCATTATTATAAAAAAAATCAATATTTACATTATAAATAAGGGAGAGGGGTATAAATTTAAACAAATCAAACACCACATATATACATATTATATATATATATTATATACATGTATATATATATATATATATATATAACAAACTGGTTCAACACATAATGGGATGATATCATGATAAACGCTAGTGGAGTTGACCAAGTTGATCAAACTAAGAAAGTCTAACAAGACTTCCAAATAGACCACATTGGCCTCCCTATGAAAAGTCTAGTCTTCAGACTTCCTCATTAAGAAAAAAAAAATTAAAAAAAAGGGATAAATTTGAAAACAATTATTTATATTGTTTAAGGACTTTCTCCCATGCAATTTCCAAATCTCTCATAATTATAATAAATGATCATCCTTCTAGATGAATTTAAGTCATTACTTTAAAACCAAATATATATATATATATATGAAATGAGCTTTTCATATTGAGAAAAATGGCAGAATAGTAATACCATTTAAATGGAAGAATAGCTGCTGTTAATAAAGAATTCAACATCCTTTTACTGCAAAAAAACAAGATAAAAAAAAATGACATTTTACATGATATAAAATTACAACAATGTTGCACATGATAATCAAAAGCATAATATAACTTCTGTATGCCTTTTAACTGATACTGTACACTCTGCATTGCCAAAACTGGGTTTTTTTTTTCTCTAATAACTTTCATTGAATTGTTTGGAGTAAGTTATGTTTCTCCCACTCAAACAATTCAGAAATCTCAACATCCTGATGAGAAAGAGGAGGTAAACCAAGGTACTCACCTCCAAAAGCATTGGAAAAGATCATGAGAAGGCTTTGGCATGCATGTTTTTCTTCCATCTCTTCAATATCAGTTTTGCTTGATGTAAAGTTGTTCCATGGTTGATAATAAGACCTGTATGAGTATGTTTTCATCAGCATGATCTTGAACTCGACGACGGAGAAAAGAATATGAATCAACCAATCGAAAGGTTTGTTATCAACAGTAAAAAACAAGTTCATTGAATCATCTTTTTATGTTACGAGATAGAGAAGCTTCAAAGGAAATAGAGACTGACCATCTCCAAGAAGAATTGGCTTCAATGGGGCAGCGAATCTTTGAGCAGAGGAATGCAATTGTCGAGCGGTTCGTATCCAAAACTTCCTTTACTGTTAAACACAGACAATTAAATCTTGTTATTTAGTAAATAATAGAAAAAATGTGACGATGACACCAGTCTTATTCATTAAACATTCTCGAGCATTGTACTATTATCAGAAACAGCAAATGAATGGTAAAGGTACATGGTATGTGCCAATAATATGCAAGTGGTTGCGTTATGTTTTAGGATACTCATTTTTATCACCGCTATCAATTAGTTTGTATGTTTGTCTTCTTAACATGTATGCCTACTAATGTTTTACTGTAATGATTCATAATCTTTGTAGATTGCTTATGAAATACAAGGCCTTACGTAAATCTTAGAGTAGCTACATTCATAGGTAATATTATGAGAGTTTATCATACCATATACAAATAACTTTGAGATTAGAATTGATTTAAGTTATCTATGTCTTATAATTACTATCTCATTAATCTCAAAGCAATCCGAGCATTTATAATATTTTCCATGAGGTGGGCCTTAATACAGAACTATTAGCCAGTGAACAATGTTAAATGACAGAACGCTATCTATAAATAAAGAAAGCATTGATGATGCTAGTGACAAGGATTCTGGCGGTCTCCCACTTATGCACTTGTTCTATAAGTCCAAGCATAAGTATGATTATCTTGATTGAAACACATGAAGCAGAAAGTTTGATGAGTGCGTTGCAAATTACAAAAGGGGGTGTGAATAGTCAATAAAACAGAAACAGTATTCATTGTAGCACAAGCAATAAAAACAACAGATATTGCCCACACACAGTATTTAGTAATTAAATTTTGATTGATCATAGGTTTAACCCGACTGTAAAATAATTTTCACATCTCAGCACTCTAGAAAAATTAAGGAAGCTAAGAAGGTACCTGCTGTGCTAGAGGATGGAAGAAGCAATAAACAAAGTGCTGAGACGACAGATGAAATAGTGCTAACATTCATTCCACTAATCTGTTGTAGGTAGAGAATTATGGCTGCTAAGGCTTCATTTGAACGAAAATCTTCTTCTCTACTTGCATCTTTTTCTTCCTCCACAGCTTCTAACAGGGACTGCAGGCTTTCAATCCCTGTTCTGTTTAACATCTTTGAATTAATTTTTGAAGATTTGCCCGAAATTCTGCCTAGAATCACTGATGCTATTATCCAGCGTAAAAGCTTCATAAATACAGATTCTTTCCCCCTTTGATCTTTATTTAACACCATGGCAGGATCAGGTTCTTTGCTTGGGCAAGACAAGGAAGACAAAGCAGCAGATATTGCCAAAATAAACAGTTTTGCAAGTCTAGCATGATCCTGTGAAAACGGATATGAAGAAAGCTCAGGGAGTAAAGAAGCCATTGAAGACGTATGCTAAGGTCATTTAACATGCTACTAACAGCATGACTATTTTATGTGGCAAATTTACCCACATAGAAGTATTTAATTAACATCACTGGGAAAGATCCATTCAGGAGGCAACTACTCACATAATATAAGAATCAGTAAAAAAAAGGAACTTGAAGTATCAAGGAGCAGAATAAAAAATGTAGTTATTGGTGAGTAATGCATGAAACTTTTTAGTAGAATTAGGGTGGAATCATAAACCAATCATTTGCTTTAAATCTATCTATATTTGATTTAGGGAATTAAATACCATGTGAGAAAAGATGGGCATTGGCAAGCTCAAAAGGAGGATATCAATTCCAAGCTGAAAGGTATCTTCAAATCCAAAATTATCAAGTTCTGAATGAAGTCTCTGCCATAATAGAAATAAACCCTCAAGCGAGAACAGAATATGTGGTTGGTATAGCTTCCGCTTATACGAAATCATCAGAGTTGATTTAATCACATGTAAAATGGAATTCACTAGCATAATATTTTCCTTCAGAAACTTCAGGGGACCCAGCAACAAAGAAAATAAATGAGTTGAAAGTTCTGACAGCTGCTCAAGGTCATAGTCTTGCAGCCATTCAGTGATTGGTCTCAAAGATAATACATCACTCAGCACCTAAAACCAAACAAATTAACCAACATTAGATAAATACTAGAGCTTCACTTTTTCCTATCAGCAAACAAAAGCATCTACAACTCAAGATTAACAAAACACAGACCAAAAAAAAAGAACAAATTATTTAACAACATTTTTCCTTGATTTGGTTTAATAACAAGAGATTCCAGTACCAATAGAGGGAGAAATTTAAAATGCTGCGGAGTAATATTTAAGTCTGAGAGAGGTGCACACCTGTGCACATTTGGCATGTATTGTCAATTCACACAAAGAAGTCATAAAAAGGTACAATAAGATATTCCACCTCCATTTTCATATGATTACCAGGCAACATTTAAGTTTAGTAAATAGAAAGCCAATTTTCAAGAAAAGTACTCCAGTTTGATATGACACGTCTCACACCTAGACACAGGTCCTTACCTAGCAGCCCATTTTAAATCAAATCAAAAGGCTTGTTCTTTCATCTGATATATAAATGCAATTCAAGAAATGATATTATCTCATAAGGTACGTAAAAAGAAACTTTTGATGGAAATGGACAATTAAAGCATCCAAATAGAAAGAAAGACATACACCTAAACCTTCACCATAATATCACGAATTAAAATAGCAATAATGGAATATTGTTAGAAATGATCATTTCCATGAAGTTTGATCATGAAAGTCAAATTTACCTTCAGAGCACATGTCATGGCTTTTAATGAAATTTCTTTCTTTCCTCCATCAAGTTGTTGGCCATAGGATGAGACAATAGTAGAAAGCCATGAAATTAAACCACATTCCTTCACTAAATAATTAGCCAGTAAACGCACTTTGACTGCTCTATTCACAATCTGCAGTGCGACACAGTTAAGTCAAGTCATTAGTACTGTCTCATAGAACGAGTGATTCCTTCACAAACAAATCAGCATAGGATTAACATAAATCTTATAAAAAGATGCAGGTTGGCAAAACATTTATACACAGTTCCATTACAAAGTCTACTTTTTAATTACTCGACAAAACATATAGCAAAAGATGAAGTCATAATTTCATAAGGATCTTATAATAATAATTTTTCAATTTTCGCAAATGATACCTCCAAAGCTGCTCCTACAGAGAGTAGAACTTAAACAGACTAATTAATAGCCAATTGGTGCAAAATAATTCTCGAGTTGGCAATGAGTACATGGTTTCAAATGTACAGGCTTTGGTCAATGAAGTGAGAAATTTTCATATAATCCTTCATAAACAATTAATAACTAGCAGGATTATTTGGACACTGCTTGGCACCTATGTTGACTCTTGTAGAAAAAATTTTCATTTCATTGATGACATCAAAATTTTATGCCTTCCACTTTTGCTCGCTTTGGTATTCTGGATAAGTAAAATGTGATCTTTTCAGCTCACCTCCTTATTATTTCCAATAATTCTAACAATACCACAAGCTTTTGGTTGTTCACAGACGTTTGGTATACTAGGACAAGCTCATTTTGTTCACAACCACTTAAGGCCTGTTCATTTCACAGACAAGGTTGGGAAAGTGCCCGAAATGCACCGACTCCCCACCCCCACTTCAGTTGTTCATCTCACTGTAAGTAGGGAAATAACACTTCCACAGCCTCTCAACCTTCATTTTAGTGCAAAGCCATTTCAGTAACTTTATAATTTAAGTTGGGTGTTGTTCATCGACTATAGTATCAAGATTCAAGAACACTCATATGATCTTAAGTTACAGTTTTTAATGGCCCACTATTCTAGTAGTCACCTCATGCTTAAATTTCAGCTTGCTCACCTCATTATGAATAAGCAAAGTACTTGTTATAATTTAGTTCAGAAACTTTTTACCCATAATAAACCACCAATTGGAGACATTCAACAACATTCTACTGAGCAATCACCAATCACGCACTGATCAAGATTACTTGTTATAATTTAGACTCGAGATAACAGTAATGCTAGTTTGTATATTTAACTTGCCTGAATAATCAGTATATTTGACCCAAAATCTGAGAGGGAAGAGGAATAAAAGCTTAGCAGAAGCTCAAGAAGGCCGTTTCCCAAATAAATTTTAGCATCATCATATGAATTCAACCCCGCAAGTAACAGCCGGAGAATCCACAAACAATCAGATCTAAAATGGATGGAATCACTTGCAAACATGGTATGAAGCAAAGGTACAGTCTGCAGAGAGACGAATAACTACATTAGTGGTGTTCAGAAACATAAGAACATCATTAACTTAATTTCTCAGTGAAATACTATTAAACTAAAGTCAACACGATGATAATTTCCTTTCAAAAGCATGATACCTTTAGATTCACCCTTGGAGAATGCACCAATAGCTTGCTTATTTTACGGAAACGATCTTGTGAAGGGTCCAATAGTACAAAAGAGGCTTCTGCAGCAAATATGGCAATAATAGAAGGAATTTTTTGCCATGGTTCTTGAATTCCATTTTGCAAATATGTTAAAAGAAGTTTAATCTGTAATGCATCTTTGCTGCGAATTTTCTGAAATAAATAAAAATAATCTAGATAAATATCGAACTGATTCCATGTACACAACAAAAATAGAAAATAAAGAACAAGCATCAGGGTATAACCCAAGCCACTCACAATAGAAACAAAAACAACGGGTAGAAATGAATCATATAACAGTGTAGAAAACGCACTAATAATAGTGACAACATTTTATCGTCCCAACTAGATAATCTTCTTTCTTAAGCTGAAAGTTATTGCTAAGCCAGATAATGGTTACAAGCAAGTTATTCTTTAAATGAAAAAAATGAAAAAGGTTTTGGAAAATAAAATTCTAGTAGAATTTGTGCTGATAAATGAAACTTAATCTTCAAAACTTTCGTTATCTATAATAGCAGAGACTCATTTTTTTATGTATTTAGAAATGCTGCTCATGAGAAATACTTAGGATTTTCTGATGTAACAATTTGAAGTTGCTACTTGACATGACCTCGGAACAACTGCTCTCCGTTAGACTGCACTACATACAGTAATCATCTGACACACAGGAACAGCTTAGCGATTCTTTTATTTTTTGCATTTTGAAGTTTAATTAGGCTTTCAAATCTGACATGTTCTTTCAAAAGACAAAAAAGATTATCCAAATTGTTTAACGAGGGGCATTATTAGTACAGGAAGAAAGTGATACACAATGAAAGCACTGAAATGTGGAAACACATTTTATGAAAAAATGAAATTCACGGCTGACTGGCTTCAACTCAAAGATTACTTACAAAATAAATTCTGGGGCTGAGCCCAAAAAAAGAGAAGCAAACAATAACATTTTCATTGATCATCACAACAAATAACAATATCAATTTTCAATGCTCATGTTAACTAGTAAAATTAAAACCAGAATCTTTCATTGTGAACTCAGTAATAATAATAATCAGAGGGAAAAAAATACAAGCTAAAGTTGTGAAAAGATGCTTCATGTCATATTTGCTTAATACTACCCTGAATTTTTTAACAATAACCAAAATATGAAGTAGCACAAGTTGCATTCACTTGACAAAGGTAATATAAGTATGGTGTAAATGTGCATGAAATCAAATTACTTGTATTAACCTATCCCTAGAGATCAGGATCACACCAAAATTATGCTTACCTCTAATGCTTGCTTGAATCTTCCAAGGGATTCGTAACCCAGTTTCCTTATCTCTTCATCAGCTGAAGATATGCTCGCCAGTGTGACAGCGAGTAAACCAACTTGAGAAAATTCGATTGGGTCGACGTAATCCATCATTAAACTATGAATTGCAAATCGCAAAATAAACACAGGATCATATCCTTGAACTGTGTTCATGGTGACAGGCTATATTTGCACGAAATAAATTAAAGAATTAATCATTAGTTATTTTTAATCAAAAAAAAAAAAAAAGAAGTTATGCCCACAAAAATTGAGGGAGGTGAAACATATATTAAAAGGCAAGACAAGATGAAATATACATAATTACATAAAACAAGGAGTAGAAATGTGATCACCTCTGCAGAAACCATTAAACTATCATCCACAAGCCTCTTTACTGACAGTGCACCATGCCTCGAAGTCCGATCATTACAAACGTGCAATACGGTCATAACACACAATCCTGAATCAACTGGAATGTTCTCCCTAAATAGCCTTCGGTGTTGTTCCTCCATTAATTCACTATTACTATTCTCATTGAGTGCCACCAATCCATCAAGTACCAGTTCATTTCTAGTTTTCATTACAGAAGCACCCCAGAGATAATCAAATTCTGAAATGATGTCATAGGAAGATCCTTCCATCGACTCAATCTCATGCATGAGATGGAGTGTCTCCAAGTCTAGTTCACTCATAGTTGCACCATAACCAGACAAAAGCAAAGAAATCAATTCCTTTGAATTGAAACCAACAATACTAAAGGATTCAGTATTTTGCTGCTTGTCCTTGATATAATACACAAGTACCCTGAGCAGTTTAATTAGTTCTAGTTTTCTCTCACCTAAAGCACCAGACTGGAATGTTGATTTCAAAGTAGCAGCACACCTGCTTTTTCCAATGTTTTGCTGTTCAATGGAAGGGAAAACAATTGATTTCAAAATGCTGGGGACTGGCTGCAAAAATGTCCCAGCAGATGAATAAACAAATGGATCAGAAGTTGATTCACTATAGAGTATTGTAGGAACAAATTTAGAGTGACCAAGCAAAAGATGAAAAACTTCAGAATATGAAAAGGATCCTTGAGATAATGAAATCATACAACGAATTGCTTTCAATCGAACAGGATCCTCAAATCTATGAAGTAGAGATGATCTAATAAAGGGAATTAGAAAAGGAATGGAAGGCAACTGGGTAAGGTAACTTTGAATCTTAGTGGAAATTTGAACGATATACTGCAGAATAGACTGTTCTAAATATCTTAAAAGGTGAACAGAATCAGTATGACATGACCTTAGAAAACCATCTGACCTCCAAGGGCATTTTCCAACAACATACTCCAAAGTCGTAATTAAAATATTTAAAAAGTGCAGCCCTGCAGAACTCAACTGGTTAGATTCCTGAGCTGCAGGCATCTCCTGAAATTTTTCATCCGCATCATTTGCCCCAAAGACCACTGATTTTTCTGGTGGGAGTAACAATAGACTTGTGAAAGTTATCTTACAGGCAATCTCATTGGCAAGTCTTAAGGATTCATTAAAAGTAAGAGATTCAATATTTCTAAGTTCACCATCTAGAATTTCATCTGATTCAGTCGAATGTGGATAAATTGAATAAAAAATCTTCAATCTCTGCTGCGTCCCAATTGAAATACCCTTCATAGCAAAAGCATATTGCAAAAGAAGAACAGCTTTCCCAAGAAGAGAGCAGCAGAAAAGTTGAGAAAAGTCTGCCAACAGTTCCAGCTCAAGATCATCAAAATCCTCATGAAATATATCCCCAGAAACATACCTCTTCCAATTTGAGAAGCCATCTAGAAGGACTCTAGAATAGAAGGCCAGCATGTTCTCAAAAATTTTGAAATCCTGTTTTTGAGTTTCATTGATGTTTTTTGTCAAATATGACAAAGCAGCAGGTAGCATCAGAACAAAATCACCTTCCAACTGTGCATCTGTCTGCCTCTCCACAGCTATCTCACCCTCATCCAGGCAGGTTATGCCCATGTTCAACGAATCTATAACAGACAAATTGTTGATTACAATACCTGTGAATATCTTTCCAAACAAACTCATATGAACAGGACTGGCTTCAATCAGATGTAAAAGTGTTTTTGCTTTCGTCTTACTTGCTGGATAGAACAAGTGCAAAAACGTTTTAGTGGGGCAGCCAACAAACATCCTCAATGATAACATATATAATGGAAGCAAAGCTGGCTGAGGTTTTACAAATTTCTGCTTATGGACAGCATTTGCCACCTTAAACAAGCATTCATCTGCGCATTGCAAATTGAAGAACATGGCAAAATCAAGAATCTTAAAATATATATTCTTAAGAATTGACAGATCAAAATCTCCAGTGTTCAAGTCCAAAAATAGATTCAGTTGTGATTTCATCATTGGCTGTTTTAATATCATGTATAGCATATCTAATGCAATATCAGCAATAAACAAGGCCACACAGATGACAGGAACATACGCTGATATGTAACCTGACTTTTCATTATCAAGTTTACAGAACATCCAGCGAACCAGTCGAAGCAACTCAAATGGTGATTTCAGACGTGCCAAGGCATGGAAGGCATAAAAACTAGGGGGAAGAGGTCCCAAATCCCTCGTCATGACACAAAACTCAAATTTTTCCTTGAATAACAACTCTGTCTTCTCAACCAGGTCAGCAGGGGCTTTTAGAATTTGTTCAAAGGAAGCATGATCAAGATTATATGAAGAAGATCCATTGCAAAAAACTGTCAAAAACTCAATAACCTTCTTGGAAAACAGCAAAACACGTTGATCTATTGGGTGATAACACTGCTTTGAAGAAGCAAGGAAGGTTTCTACACAATCTCCCAAGTTGTCACTTTGAACTTTCTTGCTACTGGACAAAGGGCATGAAAATGATAGCGTAATAGTAGGATGATGCATGATGAGATCAATTGCATCTTGAAATTGGGTGACTGTAGATTTGCATGAAGTTTTTGAATTGGCAGTATCAGAGAAACCTGCCACAAGATGCTCAAACAAGTCTTCAATCAGAGTGAAACATGTGTAAAAAAGTTCTTCAAGAACATCACAGGGCTTAGCTCTATAAGCTGAGAGTATGTGGTGCGCCCAGAAAAGTAGACATTGGAGATATAAGATAGGAATACGTTCTGAGCCTTCAAATAACTTAATGCGAAGTAAATCAAGTACTCTAGTTGAACGCAATATGCCCAGAATTTTGGTTGAATCCAGTTTACAACTGCCAAAGCTCATGATTCCAGATAACAGCAGATAAAATGGAGACTGTTTCAAGAGTAAACTGAAAGCGATAGCAGCTGATTCCGTCTGATCGACATTGTCAGTACCAGTAGATCTCAATATAAAGTTGGCATCGTCCTTTGAGCTAATATCACTGTCAGATTTCCTGTCATGGCTAATACTCCCTCCAATCATCTCAAAAGCAGAAAAAAACATATCTGACCACCGATGAGCAACATCAGCAAGAAATCTTGGATCACTGAAAAATGCCCATGACAACAACTGAAGATGAGATCTAAAAAGTACTTTGGAAGACATAATGAGCAAAGGGAAGCTTTTCAATATATCATCACGAGAAGCACAGAATATGGATGATGATAATGCAACTGCAACTCCTTCAAGGCCACCAACATGATCATTCTCCAGAAACCCCTTTACCCTCTCAAGTATTGAAGTGAAAGAGTTATCACTCACATTCCCATTACCTTCTAAAGCACAAAAGGAAGAACAACTTGGTCGATTCACTATATTGCTTGCAAAAAGTAACAGATTTCTTAATGGCATCCACTCACAAAGGGATGCTTTAGAATCCTCATCATTAGAGCAGGAAGGTTTGAATTTCTCCGTTAAAATCGACTGAACCAGACGAGGAAGTAAGGTGGTACCTACCTGTCAGAATCTAATCAGTATATATGACAATTTTTATCACAACAGAACAGCAGAAGAAACAAGGACTTGGACTAATACCTCCATTTGTGAAATCAAAATTAATGTCGAACAAACATACAATGATATACATGACTTTTCATGCAATTTGAAATTTCCAGAATCAGAGTCCAATAGCCTTAGGCACTTCTGTAAGATGCAAATGGTAAGAGGGCTGAAACCCGGATAAGAATCTGTATAAAAAGATCACATTTGTTAGGAAAGCTATGTTTGAAGAAAAGGAAAATTATACCTTGGAAAATTTTAATAAATATATATACACATTCAATCTAAAATTAATTTGTTGCCCAAATACATAAGAGAAGAGTAAAAGATGAGTGAATCACAGAATCATGTTCAAAGTTCAGTGCCTTCAGCAAAACAACATAGTGTAAATAGCAGTGAATTCTCTCTCTACTCCACAAAAACGCATATTGCAAATGGCACAAGGGTCTCACTGTACTCATTTATCAACAAAAAGCCTCCCCTTTGTACATTGCTTTTCATATCACATAATTGTTATTTACAAATTAAACTCACAAACTATGTGATGATATTACTCAGTCCGTGGCTCTACTTACTCCAAAATAATTCAACCAAAAGAAAACAGTGATAATTATACATTAGGTTTTATAAATTATTTCCCTAATTGAGAGATTTTTCAGACAATGGTTGAGAATGATAAACATCAGGCCCCCTCATTTTTGTGCTTTGCCTATCTGTATACCAACATGTATCCACAGAATTATCTTTTTATTATATTAAGGTAAACCTAGTTCTCAACTCCTTCTGAGTAAATTAACTGCAGAATGTACTCGTTATTAACTTAACGGTACCATAAGGTTTGTAAGAAGTATCTGTGCTCACAAGCAAATTATCACATATGAATGTGGACAAGATGGCGTGTACATAAGTATGATAGAACAATATAATCAACAGAATCATGTAGTAGATAACCAACTAATCAAAAGGCAAGCATCTCTTTAATTAAGGATATACTCATAATCAGCCTAACATTCATTGCTTAATAAGCTAACAATTTGAGCTTACCAGCACATGGTATTGTGTCATATCAAATAATTCATCCTTCTAGCAATGTATATGGATGCAAATACAAGCATTTGGACAAACAATCACTATGATGAGTTTTTTTTTAAAAAAAAAAAGCTAAAGTAACCAGAAAACAAAGGCCTTTTTTAATTTGTGATATTACATACCGTTGTGACCATAAATCTCAAAGATAAGCTGCCGCATGTGGTCCATATTCTTGTATAAGTTATTCCCAATTGTCGAAACAGCATCACAAAGAAAGGAAATAACCACCTTAGACCAGTCACGAAACATTTCAGTTATTTGAGTTTTACCAGAATTTTTTTTTGTATTAAATCCTGGTATGAAGACAAGCCATGCATCAACTTCTAAGAGGTTCTGGTCAAACGCCCCAGTGCTTATCATGGCTGCTCGTGCCAAGATATAGGCTTGTTCTTGAACATTTATATCTTCTGAAAATACCAAGGTATTGATTAGTGGTTGCAAATGCCTGTACATTAGTTCAGGGGCTCTGGTTGCAGTGTTGCCCCCTGGACAAAGTCCAATGCATTCTATTAACATAGAAAAGACAGACTGCTGCTGGTCAAAAGAGAGATTTAAAGGATCATTGGGCAGAATTTTGAAGAAATCAAATGTGCTGTCCAAAGCATTCGGCATTGCTCTCTGCAGGAACATGTTACAGATGTTACTGTAAGAACCTCATGAATTCTAACACATCTACCAAAACACAGGTATATGTTCAAGTATTTACATTAACATTTCAAGACTGCCTTGTATTCCAATTATAGCTAAAATTAAGGTCAAGCAAATCTGTGTTTAACCATATTATGGTTGAACCAATTTGTAAGTCACCATCATAAGAAGGATCCTTTTCGTATCTCATATGGTACAAGGTTGCCCTGCAAGAATTCATGAGCTTCCTCAAGTTCCAGATGGGTCTGGAGAAATCATATAGGGGCCAAATAAAGGACAAAAAGAAAAAAAAAATTACAAAGTAGGTTACGACTTCAATTCACTAAAAACCTCCCAACTTCCTAACTGTTTCCTTGATTTTCCCAACTGTTGAAATGAAGAGTTTGTTGTTGATGATGGTTATGTCACAATAGAAAGGCTTTTATGGGCATGTACAATGACCAAAATGACGGTGATAAAATCAGCAAACATGATTCTCTCCTTGTTTTCTTCCTTCCGCTAGGAATTGGTTTATTGCTTTCCAGGAGTTGATTGTCACAATTATTTGGTTGCAAATCAATTCTGCTACTGAACATGGAACAAAGTTTGGAGAACAATAACTTATGGACCAAAATCAGATCATAGGTCATTACAAACAAGTGAGCTTGTGAGAGATCTTATATTCATTTATTTCATAAAGCTACAGACACAAGATTATAAACCCGACCACTTTTATGAACAAGTCTAATTAGTTGTACACTTGTATGTTAACTTGAATAGGTGACACTAAAATAAGGTCTCGGTTCTAGGTGCTAAAATGATTTACCTTCTACAACCTAATAAGGCCCCAAAAAGAAGAAAGTTCCTTCTTAAAGAAAAGACAAAAAAAATGCTGAGAATGGAGAGCAATGGTTTCAATATGCAAGCAGCTATCTTATTCCACTAGAGTGGCCGAATATAGAAGAACTTCGTACATTCCAGCAGTCATCAGAAGAGACCATACTTACCAGGTAGAAGGTGAGAATGTCAAGCAGCTTAGAGTACAAATAAATTTCAGGCTCTGTCAATACATTAATACTACATGGGCTCTTGTTCAAGCCCCAAATCTCCGTCATAGTCATTTTAATATCCTTGTCTACATCCAATTCATTTTCGGTAAAACTAGATTTAGCTTTTTTCTGAGTCTCAGAGATATCAGCAGTAAATTCATCGTCTATACCACCAATAACAAGATCAATATTATCATTGATTGATTCAGATTTCAGCTTCTTGAATTTTCGCAAGCCAGATTCTGCCAAACTTGCGCATCTTTTCAAACTTGTTCCCGCATGCTTTAAAACTCTGCTACTTGGTGTAGAGAACAGTTTAACCAAAACTTGAGGATCAGGCAGTAATACCCTGACCTCATCTTGAATATACTGCTTTATAGAAACCCACCGCTCAGCTTCTTGTTCATCAGTGTGAGGGGAAGACATCTTGTTCATCCCTAAAAGCCTATCAATCTCTGCTATAGAACTCAACCCAGGAAGACCATGTAAGCCAGCCATCCTTTCTCCGGGGATCTCCGCTACTGATCTCAATCCGGCACTATCTATTATGCCATCAATTCTGTTGATCAGACTGTCCACTAACTTAAGTGATTCAAAAAGCACCCTCAAAGACCCATGTTTCACAAGAACATCATGATGAAGCAAACCCTTATTTATCACTGGCCGGGTAAATGCACGGGGAATAATGCACTTCAAGACATTTCCCAATTCATTCATCACTGAATCATGAGAACCAAATCCGATAGAAGCAATTAGAGTATCCACATTCATCGAAGCTATTATGTCAGCTGCAAGGGATATAGCAGCAAACCTGCACAAATTTCAGCAAATGGACACAAAACAGCAAGTGCTAAAAATAACTTGTAAAACTACAGCAACAAAGCACTAACCACAATGATGTTGGGCGAGGTTCAAGATGGTATGGGAAGTCATCCATGTAGGCTGAACAGAAAGATAGCCTGCATTTGACAATGGCCAGAAGCAGATCCTTGTGATAATGAGCCTCGGTAGCTTTCAGCTTCTTCATCAGCTCAAACAACCGTTTTTCATTCCCCTTCCCAGTTGAACTGGGCATCAGACCATTAACAGGATCTGTACAGACTCTCACCAAAACTTCATGAGCAATATCAGCAGCCATTCCTGCCTCAAGATTCCCTGAGACACAAATCAACTGCTCAAGTGTGACACTCCCAAACAGCACACTCCGGAGTCCCGGAGGCACAAGAGATTCAGGAACAAGAACCTTGTCACGTAACGTAGACAAAATATGTACAACTGTCTCAGCATCATCACTCCCCAGCATCTGGAGCACTCCAGAATACATCTCTCTCTGCTGAAGAACCCACCTCAACAACCTCGGATTCCCAACTTCAAGAAAAGACATGGCGAACTCCACAAAGGCACGTCTTGTGGCACGCTTCACACGGTGCTCCTTTTCCTTTGCTCCCTTATTGCTACTCTTCTTCCTCCTCACCCCAGAGAGCTTGGTGAGCACTGGGAGCTTAAAGTTGAAAGTTTTAGCCACATCCGATGCCAAACTCATCCCACGCCTAACAATTGAAGCAAGGAGAGTCAACCCTGCACTCTGCCGTCTCCATTCTTGGCTATTCAACTCAATGTAAATATCATCCAGCTTCGATCCAACAATAGCACGAGCAAAATTATCAAGATTCCTACAAATTCCGCTTGCTCTCGACTTACCTAAGGGATGATCAAGCACCACAGAAACCAAAGACAGGATATAAGACATCCCAGGCTTACCACAATGAGCTCGCCATGATTCATCAAGTTCTCCACATCCCGGTGATGACTTCACATACTCAAGCAAGACTCCACCGCCAGAATCACTCCGAAGAAGATCAACAAACTCCTTAGACGTTACAGAGTATATCTTGATCTCAGGGGACTGCAAATCACGCAATATCTTCACAAGCATCGGTTTATAGACAGCCGGAATCATGGTTCTTGAAGTCTCCTCCGCCTCTTCTTCGCCATCGGATTCTCCGAGCTCTTCAACCTCTTCCACTATATATTTCACTTCCGATTGTCAATAAAAGAGATTTCCGAACATACATGAGCGTTTCTTAGGTTTCAAAGAAAGGAAATTCGATGAGGATGATACCTGGATCGAGGTCTTCAATGGCGTCAAGGTCCTGATCGGCGATGATAGGTTCGTCTTCGTCCATGGGGATGGAACCAGGGATTGATTGGCGAGTTGGAAGGATTTCTCGACAAGGGTTTAGGGTTTTACGAGGGGAGTTAAACGGCTCGGAATTTTAGCAGGGGCCTACAACGGCCCATATTGGTTCGGCCCATAACATCGGCCCGCATGCCAGGCCCAGGAGCGCCGGCGTGTTTTAATTTTTTAAAATAAATTCTAAAAATATTGTAGCCCTTTTCAAATTGGGTAATTTCTGATTTTTTTTTTTATTTTTTTTTGTTATAAATTTTTTGAAAAGAATAACATATTTGAATAAACTAACTATTGTGTATTTAAAAAAAATTGAAAACAAAAATAATATTATTATAACACTTTTTTATCATTTTTTTTAATTCATATTTTTTATAATAATTTGTAAAATATCAAGGCTAAATAATAACTTTTTATAAATATATTTTTGAAAAAAATACATATTTTAAACTATTGGTATTAATTTATTAAAAAATGATATTTTTAAAAATAAGTATTAAAAATTAAAAAGAGAGAGAGGAGTCAAAAATGCAAGGTTTTATGGTGGGAGAAATAGTTCTAAAAATGTTAAAAGAAAAGATAAAAGTTGAAAACATAAAAATCTTGTTTCCTATTTTTTGAAAACATGAGTATTGTTGCTAAAATTTTTTAAAACAAAAGTGCCCCGCATGTGTTTTATCAATTTTGTTTCCAAAATATGAAATTAAAAACAAAAAACAAGAATTGACAACAATGCCAAACGACACCGATTGTTTGTTTTGTTGCCAATTTTAAAAAACACTATTAAGAAATTATTTTTGTTTTCAAAAAATATGGAAAACAAACATTTTATGTTTTCAACTTGTTTTTTTTTAATATTTTTAAAACATTGGTTGTTTAATTTTAACTAACACATTAGAGACTTTTTAATGGCTGATTTAAAGTAGTGGTCTAATAAATGTCAATCACCAGAGACAGACAGACAGTGGTGGACTACCGTTCATAGGTGGCTAATGGCAGCATGACGTCAGGCACTTAACAGTGGCCCAGATGGCAAGCAAATGATGCTAGCCATCAGAAATAAGACCATTAACGGTGGACAATAGTGATGGACCACAAGTTGCTAAGGTAGCGCGTAGTGCAACAGCCCATTAATAGTTGGACAACAATGGGTTACCGGATACCCATTTTTTTTTAATATATTATATATAAAAAAAACTTTGTCTACTAATACAACTTAATTTTGTTTATTATATAAAACAAAATTATAAAAAAACATAAAAATACAAATATTAAAAAATTAATATTTTATTATAAATATATTTATTTAATAAAATATTAAATATTAATAATTAAATAATTAATAATACATTTAAAATTATTGTATTAAAAAATACATATTTAAAATAATTAAATTATAATATATTAATATATTAATTTTAAATTCTTTAATTTTTGGGTGATAAAAAAAGGAAAACAATTTAACAAATTGATGAAAAAAAAACATAATATTGAATTTTGATATTAAGTTTTATATGTTTGGATAATTTTGTGAATTTTAAAAATATTGAAAATTTTACATATTTAGTAAAAAGAAATAATATGAAAAATTTTGAAATCGTAAAGAGTTTGAAAAAAATAATCTTTATTTAAAATATATGAATTATTTGAAAATTTTCAAAATTTTTGGATTATTGAAAATTTTTAGAGTTTGGATTATTTGAAAAAATATATACATATATACATTATATAAAGTTGATCCCCTAAGAGTCTTGACATGGCATTTGGAGCAATATGATTGGGTCATATATTATAATATATATATATATATATTGTTTTAAAATACAAACATATTATTTTTTAATGATGAATTCAACTTATAAATTTAATAATGATAAATATATCATACTAAACAAAATAAATTTATATTTTTACAAAATAAATATTTGATATCTAAAAAAAATTAATATCATTTATAAATATATATATATATATATATATTGTAGTAATAAACATAAATGTAATTTTCTGTCAAAATATTATTAACAACAATTGTTACTTTTTTGAAATTGATCTCACATTCTATTGTTTCATATGGTTTAAAAAACAAAGGTGAGTTGATTCATGTATTTATCATATTTGTTTGATGTAAGTACATTTTTTTCCCTTTCATATGTATATTATCTTTATGTTTTAGTTTTAATGTCTAAATTACAAATTTATGATAAATTGTTCCTTTTTTAAAATATTTTAGTTAATTTCTTGAATATCCGGATATATATATATATATTCAATTTTTTAGCTTCCGGATTATTATCTTGCGGATCATTATTTGATTATTTTAATTTTTTTTTTCCCACTCACTTTTTCCAAATTTAATCTTTAGCAGTTGAAAGAATTATTCTATCATTGAATTATTCTATCATCTTTGGAATACAATATTATGTTATTATATATATGTCAATTTGTTTATGTTACTTATCTCTCAATTTATATGATAAGAGGTCTAATAAATGTCAATCACCAGAGACAGACAGACAGTGGTGGACTACCGTTCATAGGTGGCTAATGGCAGCATGACGTCATGCACTTAACAGTGGCCCAGATGACAAGCAAAGGATGCTAGCCATCAGAAATAAGACCGTTAACGGTGGACAATGGCGATGGACCCAAGGTTGTCAGACCCGGCCCGGGCAAGGACCCGGCTAAGCCCAGGGGTCAGGGGTCAATGGGTTCAACCGGGTCGAACCGGGGTTGAACCGGGGTCAATAATTAAATATAAAAAAATATTATAATAATTAATAATAAGCAAATATAATATTAAATCCATAATTATATTATAAAAATCTACTCAAATTTGATATTTAAATTCATAAATGACCTTATATACAGTAGAGTTTTCTAATTTTGTCATTTATTTTTACATTTTTTAAATATTTATAAATTTAATATATTAATATATAATTATCAAACTTCTCTCGGTGTTATTTATTTATTTATTTGTTTATTGGTTGATTTTTGTTAAAAATAAATAAGAAATTTAATTCACTAATTCTTATATCTCAATTGAGTTTTTTTATTTTTGTTTTTAAATTTTATTATATTTTTTTTATTTAATTAGAATACTTTTAATTTTATATTTTTTTTATAATAAAAATTACACTCATTTATTGTTTTATTTTCTTAATAAATTAAATTTTTTTAGAAAGTATTTACATAATACATTAATATATTTTTATTTTTTTAAATGTTAATTTTTGTTGGTATATATATATATATATATATATATATTGTAATTCTATTTATTTATTATAAATTATAAATTAATATTAATAAATATACACGATTTTGTGGTTTTTAATGAGAAAATAATAATAAATTATTAAATATTGTAAAAAAAAATTAAACATTGTGACCCGATTGACCCGGCCGGGTCACCGGGTTAACACCGAGTTTTTTAATACCCGGGTCAATGGGGTATACTCGGGCCGGCCACATGGCCGGTTCCCGGTTTTTCCGGTTGAACCGGCCGGGCCGGTCCGGGTCTGACAACATTGGATGGACCAAAAGTTGCTAAGGTAGCGCGTAGTGCAACAGCCCATTAATAGTTGGACAACAATGGGTTACCGGATACCCATTTTTTTTAATATATTATATATAAAAAAAAACTTTGTCTACTAATACAACTTAATTTTGTTTATTATATAAAACAAAATTATAAAAAAACATAAAAATACAAATATTAAAAAATTAATATTTTATTATAAATATATTTATTTAATAAAATATTAAATATTAATAATTAAATAATTAATAAGGGCCTGTTTGGATAGGCCAAAAATCCTACATAATCCGTACATTATGGCAGAAAAAAATATTTTCATGGATTTATGGCATAATGGTCGTTTGGGTGCTTAATTTACACCCCAAAAATATGGCATAATGTGGGGATTCTGGCAGAAAAAAATATTCCAGTGGAACTGGAATATTTTTTTCTTATGAAAGTCGTGACCCCTCTCATCCGCCCTCTCTCCTTCGCACGAGCTCCTTTCTTCTCAAAAACGAAAATCAAAAGTCGTGACCCCTCTCATCATCAAACACCCAGATCCGGGTCTCCATAACCACCACCCTCCGCCTCCAAACCACCAGTAACCACATCCACATCCTCTCCATCCTCCGACGAAACCGGCGCCGGCGGCAACCCTAACTCATCATCCGACGCCCCAAGAAGAAACCCAAGATCCGTGCAGCTTCCTCCACTGCTGGCGCTAGCGCCGAACCCGATTTCCTCCTCTAAACTCTTCATCACGGAGGCCAAATCCATGCACCCTCGGATCCCTATCGCGGCGTCGACATCATCATCAAGCATATCAAGAAAGAGGTCATCACACGTACGTTTCACTTCCGCGACTCCTCGGAGTCCTCATGCGCCTCTTGGAACTTGGTATGTCCTCCATCTATCTCAAACGTTGAAGAGTGATAAGAGTTTGGGTAGATTGGGGAACGAGTAATATATATAGTTTTAAAGATCGGTTAAGTACTTTATCTTCGAGAACCATACATTCGTAAATAGGCGATTGTTCATATTTCATACTTCCCGTCATGCTTTTTCCCTCGCTTTATTCCTTATAGTATGTTTGTGGATCTTTTTCAAGAGTCAATTACCTAGTCGGGTCTCAAACACATTTAATTAGTTCAATGAACATTGAATTAAAAAGTGGGAAGCTAGACCACTCGTGTGGTTTGTAGGATAGTTTTAACTAGTCATTGGGTTCATTTAAAAATCAAAAACAAAAAAATTTCTATGATTTTTTTTGTTGCAATGAAGCTATGAATATAAGAGATGATTAGTTAGGATAATCAGGGTAGTCTCTGGACATGATTCTTAGTTATTTATTTTTGTGAAGGAGAACTTGCTTTCTACTTTTAAATTTAGAAAAATCTTATGGCTGTGAAGTTGGTAGTAATGTGGACCAGGGATTTAATTGTGTAATTGCATTTTGTTATTTTTGTATGGCCTAAATATTTTGCTTACATCTAGAACTTCTCAAATCATTTGTGTGTCAGGGCAATTTTACTCTATGCAACTACCTAGTCTTCACATTTTGTATTCTACTTTGCTATCTCTTCACCTTCCATTTTTTAAAATCATTTATTGTGTAAAATGAGAGTATGATCAATGCTACTAAGATGATAATAAACTTGAGGATTTTGCTTTCCATAACATTCATTATGTATTAGTGTGAGTGTGATCAATGTTATTAAGGTTAAAAAAAACTTTAGAATAATACAGATTGTGAGAGATATACTTAAAGCTATACATAAGAGTGATGATCTCAACAGTAGGATGAGGTAGAGGATTTGTAGAGAATTTAAACTGATAGAAGTTATGATACACTGTATCATTGGTGTACTAACGCTTTCTCTGCTTGCTTTGGTTCTTGAGCTTACCTTCATTAGAACTATTTTAATTAAGTTGCCTGTGTGATATCTGATGATATATTGCCTTCATTAGAATGATTCAAAGTTATCTGATGATATATTGCCTATCTAGTCAGATAATATGTGTGATATCTGGTAGTTAAAAGCCAATATATACACACACACATATATCCTGTTACATATATGTTGCTTCCCTTAAATTTTTCTTTTTCTTTTTCGTTTTTTAAATAGCAGTTTTGTAATTTTCAAAATATATTTCATTTCTGCTAACATACATGGACCACCCAAATTCTTGTAAAATGTAATACAAATTCAATTATATGTGTGACGGTTTCTACCAAAAATCTGAGTATGAACCATTATATTTTACAGTGCTTATGGCAAGTGAAGGTATGGCAAGTGAAGGTGTGGCAAGTGAAGGAAGACATGAAGCTAGGGCAAAGTGGAATGAAATGCACAAGGCTTACCTAGTAAAGTTATTGGGTGAGTATAATACTCCTGCAGTGCCGTTCACAAAAATGGATGGACAAAAGAGGCATGGAACAAGATGGTACGTGACATGATAACCAAGTTTTCCAATCCAAGCATCACCACAAGCCAAGTCAAAAGCATTAGAGCAAGACTTGAAAAACATACAAGCTTCTAAAAAGGGTTTTCTCGAATTAAGTGGGTTCGGATGGGATTATGAAAGACATATTGTGTCCGCTCCCGATGATGTCCAGGGCACCACTACTAGAGGTATGTACATACATAATGACTGGTTTCATTAATTACAACCATCTGATTTGAAAAAAATCAAACAGAGGAATAGAGATGCAAGGAAGTGGCATACTAGACCGTTTCCATATTTTATGGCATTGCAGGAGTTTATGAGGGTAAGCATATATTTTTTAATATTTTACATTTATAAACTTGTACTTCACTAACAACTTATATGTGTAAAATGTAGGGAGGTACTGTCAAGGCAAACGATCTCGTGGTATAGAAGATTATGAAGATATCTCCCAATCACCAGGTCACACCCCAACTCCAAGTGTCTTTACTCCAAACGATTCAAGGCAACAATCACCTACACAAGGACCGAGGATGATGATATCATGCAAGTGGAACCGCCTAGTTCTCAACCACGGAATCCTCACACTCAAAGTTCAAGCAATGAAATTCTACGGGGACTAAGAGATCAAGATGGACACAGAAGAAAAAGGGAACGAAAAGGGAAAAAGCCGCAAGAAACATCATTCAATATGGATAAATACATTGCATTTCGAGAGCGCGAGAGCAAAGAATATCTTGAAGTTCTCAAGGGCACTCAAGTAGTGGAAAAACACACAATAGAAGATTGCATGAAGGTGTTTAATGAAATGAGTGGCATTTTCACTGAAGAAGAAATGTTCAAAGCTACCCAAATTTTCATTAAAGATAAGAGTTATCGTGAACTCTTCTTATGTCTTCAAGAAGATCATAAAGTGCCATGGCTCAAAATGATGTTCTCTAAAATTGAGTAGAAGATGATTATGAACTTGTTATCTTGAACTTGTGAAAGTTGTTATGGAGATCTTTTCAATATGTGTAATATTGATTGTAGGTTTTTTTTTTGTTTGGCGTGAATTTGTTAATAAGTATCATTTTGTCTTGTAATATACTCTATAATGCTATTTCATTATAGGCAATGGTTTCGAACAAGACACAAGATTCATTCATCTAAAAGTGCTTTGCGATACAATAGATAATAAACAATTTTATGAAAAACCACACCCTATGATCAAGCTCGTCGGTAGCTACAATAATCATTCCACATTTGCATTGCTATTTCATCTCTTTTACGAGCACTGCAGTTCACTCAAAGTTCATGGTTTCAACATCCTCTCCAGTATGACTCATCTCCATTAGGAACAATTGTTTCTTGGCTTCATTATCGAAATCCTCAACAACATCTGCTATTCATTATGTATACGGATGAAGTTATGCAACATACAAGCAGCAACCACTATATCGCTTTGAGAGTCTATTGGGTGGAAAGTTGCTACTTTTAAGGATTGGGAACCTCATCTTCAAAATGCCGATAATGCGCTCAACATGATTCCGTAATGACGCATGTCGCAAATTAAATAGTTCTTTATAATTGCTCGGTCTAGTTTGCGCTCGACCTTGCTCCTGCAAATGGTAACGGACACCTCTATATGGAGCAATAAAATTTGGGGTATTAGCATATCCTGGCGTCTACTAGATAATATTTACCCCGTGGGACTTCAAAAACCCTGTTCAATCGAACGTTGGAGAATCCTAGCGTCGGAGGCGTAACCTTCCCAACCAGACTCGTACATATACAAAACGAAGATCAAAAATCACATGCAACCATAACATTCCCGTGATAACGTTTGCTTCTCGCTTCGTAAGGATCTTGCTTATCCAAAAGAAATCGTGATTGGAATATGTGTTCCATCAATAGCACCAACACAATCCTAAAAATAAACAAACATATAAACATTTATAAAGACGGAAAAAGTTCACAATAAACTTCATAATATATAGATTTGCCTACCTTGAAATATGGGAAAAAAATTTTTCGAGTATTCGAATAACTCGGTGATGTCAAGTTGTTGATGGAGGTTCTATATATTCACGAGCAAGTCGATAATGACTTTTAAGTACTTTTACTAAAAATATCGACTAACCATTTCGTAGATCGTTGAAATCGCTCATCACATCACGTTACTAGCATTATGAGCTAGAGTGTACATGAACATTGCTAGTTGCTCCTCCACTGTCGTCTGCTTTTGAGTTGCAGAGGAGGGATTTTTCTCTGGAGACGATCAACCGGTGTTTGAAATATATAAGGCTCCATACGAAATTCTCTTTTGCGAACGCTCCTCACTGACCTTGAAGAATTTCTTGTACATATGCATCACCGTAAGAATGGATGTGTGATGTTCTACATCGAAGGTGCTTTCGGACATTCTCTTGACCAATTGTTGAGCATGAGTAGATCATCTTCTTCATTTCTTTTCCTCCAAAGATGTAAAGGAATCCATGGTGAAACAATGGTTACAACACCGATCGACTATGTGCATAATGCAAAAGGAATCATGTTTTGTATAAATAGGGAAAAAATGATAACTGATTTATAATTATAACGGCTATAATTATAACGACTATATTTTACAACTATATTTACAAATGCTTATTTTTTTCAAAGTTTAATTACCACAGATATAATCCAATGATTATATTTTATTATGTAATAATTATTTATTATGCAAAACAAACACTCATTATATATAAGATATGTAATAATTTTTGTAATATTTTTATTTTGTTACCCAAACACCCATTCCGTAGGAATAAAATATGTCATAATCATCGTAATAATCACTGCACTTCCCCGCGATAATAAAAATTATCATATATTTTGCATCCAAACAGGCCCTAATACATTTAAAATTATTGTATTAAAAAATACATATTTAAAATAATTAAATTATAATATATTAATATATTAATTTTAAATTCTTTAATTTTTGGGTGATAAAAAAAGGAAAACAATTTATCAAATTGATGAAAAAAAAACATAATATTGAATTTTGATATTAAGTTTTATATGTTTGGATAATTTTGTGAATTTTAAAAATATTGAAAATTTTACATATTTAGTAAAAAGAAATAATATGAAAAATTTTGAAATCGTAAAGAGTTTGAAAAAAATAATCTTTATTTAAAATATATGAATTATTTGAAAATTTTCAAAATTTTTGGATTATTGAAAATTTTTAGAGTTTGGATTATTTGAAAAAATATATACATATATACAATATATAAAGTTGATCCCCTAAGAGGCTTGACATGGCATTTGGAGCAATATGATTGGGTCATATATATATATATTGTTTTAAAATACAAACATATTATTTTTTAATGATGAATTCAACTTATAAATTTAATAATGATAAATATATCATACTAAACAAAATAAATTTATATTTTTACAAAATAAATATTTGATATCTAAAAAAAATTAATATCATTTATATATATATATATATATATATATATATATATGGGAAAACATCATCTAAGTAAGTCCATAGATTTGAAATCTAGGGACGTTTTAAATCTAAGCCGTTGGATCATCATTCGATGGTTGATTGATTATATAAACACTGTGACACCTTTTATCGTGTTCATGCATCACTGTACAACACCAGTAGAACGCGGGTTTTTTACTGCTCATAATGATAAGAAAGTATCGATTTTTCATCCGATGTACTACTATGGACATCCCTAGATTTGAAATCTAGGGGCGTCCCTAGATGATGGGTTCTCTATATATATTGTAGTAATAAACATAAATGTAATTTTCTGTCAAAATATTATTAACAATAATTGTTACTTTTGAAATTGATCTCACATTCTATTGTTTCCATATGGTTTAAAAAAACAAAGGTGAGTTGATTCATGTATTTATCATATTTTTGATGTAAGTACATTTTTCCCTTTCATATGTATATTATCTTTATGTTTTAGTTTTAATGTCTAAATGACAAATCTATGATAAATTGTTCCTTTTTTAAAATATTTTAGTTAATTTCTTGAATATCCGGATATATATATATATATTCAATTTTTAGCTTCCTGATTATTATCTTCATGGATCATTATTTGATTATTTTAATATTTTTCCCACTCACTTTTTCCAAATTTAATCTTTAGCAGTTGAAAGAATTATTCTATCATTGAATTATTCTATCATCTTTGGAATATAATATTATGTTATTATATATATGTCAATTTATTTATGTTACTTATCTCTCAATTTATATGATAAGATTTCTCTAAGACAAGTAATATAGAAGTCTTCTGGGTGCAATAGATTTAAAAATGTAGAGTATATGAAAGCATGAACAATAGTTCATAAGAGAAAAAGTGTTTCCATTTATGATCATTAAGAAATCTCCAATATTTCTCTTTCTCTATCAATTGCTAGCTGAGACTAGCTATCTCTAGTTGTGTGAAATAATGGACAAGAGAACTTTTCTTGAATTTTGTTTTGCTACCAAAACATCCGAATCACCATTTACATATCTTGCAATGACATATTGATGTTTATTTTCTTTTGTTGTGATTTTTAGTGTGTGCGCGGGCCCGCTTGCATGAGAGTATGATCAAACCACAATTGTTGACTCTTCTATGTTAAATGTAAAATCCATTGACTTCTACAACCTATAAACTAGATTTTGTGTGATTTACCTTTAAATTTTCACACCCTTATACAGGAGAAATTTTTTTTAAAAAATAAAACACTATTTCACTTCTTAGAAAAAGATGTTATTACACAATTATTTTACAACTACGTTAGTATTTTGTTTTGTCTTAAGTGTGGTGTATTGAACCTATTTCCCATTAATGAAACAAGATAAGTTTTACACTTTCTATTTTTTATTTCATAATGATAAAAAATAAAATTGATTTGTAATGCAAGGACATCCCTAGATTTCAAATATAATGACGTGTACAGTAGCCACCGTATGACATCCCAACAACACCTATACTACTCTATAAAACCCTAATTCAATTCTTTCTCCAATATATATATATATATATATGATTCAACTCAACTATATATATATATATAGAGAGAGAGAGAGAGATAAGATACTAAACACTGTTGCAACAATTAACATGCACATCTATGGACATGCTTGACTTACTATGCATCATCTTACCTTGTCATCAGAGAAGACGATGTAGAGCATTGACGGGGTACTTAGGAGTACGAAGGAGACCATGGGGACGTTATGCGGCGGAGATTAGAAACCCTTCTACTAAGAAAAGACATTGATTAGGCACATTTGATACACCAGAAGAAGCATCATTGTCTTATGACATGTCGTCAATCACCTTTAGAGGTATCGATAAAGCTCAGACTAATTTTTGCTATAAGTTTCTAACTATGCCTTCTCCACCTCCTCCATCGCCGCCTCCGCCACCTCTTCCTTCAGAGAAGGAGAAGGAATATTGTTCTGAATATAACTTGGAGATTAATGCTGATCATGGCCATTTGGTTGATAGTGATGACGATGATTTGATCAATATTACCACCATTTTGCAGGGTTTTTGTCAATCGAATGCATTACCTTCGTCTTTAATACTGTAACGAACATGTTGTTCATCACTTACAATGATGTATTGCAAGATGAAAGCTTTGCTATTAAGAAGAATAAAATAATTGAGGTGAGTTTTGTTATGAATGAAATGAGTTTTTTATTTTTATTTTTTTTATAATAGAAATATAGTTTGATCATCAAGACCTCTGTGAAAGTCATCAATATATATATATATATATATAAACACAAGTAGCATTAATTCTCAAATGGGTTATTAGGTAGCATATTCTTTCATATATACTCAATTAATATATGTAATTAAAGTAATTAGTACAATAAGTTGATAATTAGTGGTTGTGTACTATAATGCCTATTAAAAAAAATATCAAATGAATTTCTACCATAATAGATATTAATCAACCAATATAATAATACCTTTTACATGTATATGGATTCATCTATTTTTTTATCCTCTGCTAATTCTGATATAATTATGCAATTATTAAGAGGTATAATACCCGAATTGGTCCCTCTACTTTTCTCTCTCTTCTTTTTTGGTCTCTCTACTCAGAAACGCGCCCCACTAATCCCTTTACTCTTGAAAATGACCCAATTTAGTCCCTCTACCCTTAATCTCTTCCCATCTAATCCCTCTACTCTTAAAAAATACAGCCAATAATTGGCCTATTTTAGAGTAGAAGGGACTAAATAGAATCATTTTTAAGAGTAGAGAGACTACTTGAGAGTATTTCTGAGTAGAGGGACCAAAAGGAAAGAGAGAGAAAAGTAAAGGGACCAATTAGGGTATTATACCTTATTAAGATGAACAAAAAACCATATATGATGGAAAATTGGAAAAATCATGTTGTAATCTTATATGGATCTTCCCCCAATTACTAAATTATGTATTATCATGAATAACAACCATCTAATAACCACAATAAAGTCTTTAACCAAATTAACCGAAAACATAAATATAATTTATGTGTGTGTGTGTGTGTGTGTGTGTGTGTGTGAAAAACAATTGTGAAAATCAAAACCAAATATGATCTTCTTCTTAAACAAAGAATCGATAACAAAATCCTTGATATCAAAATAAATAAATTACTAAACAAATAAAGAAATCATAACAATAACATTTAAGCCATTGTTTCAAAATTTCATTACATATGGAATTCATTCAAGAAAACACCCATATAAGACTACATTATATGCACAAACAACTTAAAAAAAAAAAGACCAAACAATTAAACAAACATTACAAAAGTTTTGTAAACAAATTAAATTCATATTTCCATCTACAAAGTTGGTTGCAAAACTCTCTCACTAATCCATCTTCACCTAATCATTCATTAGAAATTATATCATTGGTTTTCCTCGAATAATTTTTACAATTTTCCACAGTCCCATCCCTTGTTGTAATCCATTTACTATCAAAAACTCACATACTATATTTCTAAACAATTTTTGCAGCAGCATGTCTACATTTATTTTATTGTATCATTACGATTTTTGTACTTGCCAATGCTCTTAAAACAATATCAACTCTTCCATCAACGGCCATGTTAAGCATTTCCATACGAGAATGATGTGTTTCTTGGTTTTTATACAAAAGAATCTACAACTGACAGTAAAGGACCTTTAAACATTGCATTTGTGAGATGTTAGATGCATGAATCCATTTTCAACTAAATACATTCGATCTAAAACCATCAATTTTACAACTATAACTTATCTAACAAGGAAAAAATGAATGATAAGTTTTTCACCAATACAAGCACCAAAAGAGCTTCCAAATTGTGTCTTCGGGCACAATTTTGAAGAAAAATAATGAACTCCTTCATGTCAAGACATCATAAATTATCAACTCGCGTAAATTGGCCAACTTTGCGGCTTTTAGATGCTGCATATATGTATTCATAATGCAAAGAAACAACAATGAGCTTAATGCTATGAATAATCAACGACATTACCAGGCGTGTAAAATTTTCAGATCATGAAAAGATCTAGAAGATGTTGAAGCAATGTATGCAACGACTTCTTCGATAATATCTTGAGGGATAACTTCAAGAAAATAGTTACAAGACTTCTCTCCCATTCTAACATAATAAAAATAATGATCGTTAAGAATTTGAGAATACAAATAGAAGATAAAGAAAAAAAGCATTGGAGAAAAATACATAAAGAAAAAAAAAACCTAAATAATGAAAAAAAAAACACTGTAACAAACTAGAGAAGAAAGATTGCCACAATTCCAAACTCCCGACCTAAGTTGTTATAAATGGATGTATATATATATATATATATATATAAACAAAGAAAATAACACATAATAATTTGAAATATGTATGTATTGATGGAAAATGACATGACTATAAATGAATAACCCCAACGCAAAACAACAATATTTGCCAGCTAATGGTTTGCCAAAATAAAAGATACACAAACATTTAGATATATATATATATATATATATATATATTGAGAGAATCAAAAATCAAATCAAATCTTATCTTCTTTGACAAGAAACAATAAAATCCTTGATATCATGAGTAAAGTGATGTGAGCCTAACTCGATTCAAATAAGTTGGATGAAAAAAATATAACAAAAAGAAGCATGTGCAAAAAAGAGGATAGATAATATATTAAACAGGGACATCAAATATATCATTGAGAGAGATCACGTGTGACAGATGGAATTATACTATATAACTTATGTTTAGAACATTCTTTAGTTATTAAATGAAAATAAGAAGACAAAATCTTATAAAACCCAAAAACACCAAATGCCTTATGCTTAATAATCAACAATGAATTTTGAAACTGTTGTTAAACCGAAGGAAGACAAGATTTTACCAAAGAAGGCCCATATAAACAATAATGCAATTCTTGTCAATAATATCTACCTTAATTCAAGTATTAGCTTATACAAATAATGAATTCCATGTGTGTGTGTGTGTTTTAATTCAAGTTTTTTATTATTTGTTACTTACCCCTTTCTCTTTTTTGTTTTAATAATTTTTATTGTTGGCCATACATATAAAACAAAATTAAAAAATATTGTTGGCCATACACATACCCAAAAAAAACAAAGCATAACTAACATTTGTCACAACCCCCAGTCTTCACTTGATCTCAATATATATTTTAAAAAAACAAAATACTTAATTACTAACTACCAACATAAATAAATCATAGAAAAACCTAAAATTGAAGAGATATATACAGATATAGAGCTATTTGAACAAGTACACCATAAGATCCCTTGCACCTTGACTATAGCAAATAATTGCAAATCAATCAATACAATGAATATGAAAAAATAATCAAATAAAAACAACACAAGACAACCATCTCTAAGTCATTTTTACTTACCTATGTTTTTCTTTTTGTATTAATAATTTTGATTATTGCCCATACATATACAAACAATTTTCACAACACATTTTGACAAAATTATATATATATATATATATATATATATATATAAATACAAAAAACGTTCATCAAACCTAACAATAGTAAGTTACAAAATTAACAATTTTATGGCATTTGCCTTCCTAACATAAAACTATGCACATCAAATCATATCTGATATCCCTCTAACTAATTTGCATACATCTAAAAAAATAATAGTTGTCAAAACTCCCAGTCTTTACTTGATCTCAATACACATTAAAAAAAAACTTACAAAATACTAAATATATGACAACCATCATAATACAATTAGCCCAAAAAAAACTACAATTTATGATATATATATATAGATAACTACGCCAATAGCAAGCCGACAAGACCCATTGCACCTTAACTATAGCAAACAATTGTACTAGAATCAATACAATAAGAAGCACAACAATTTAAGGAAATCCAAATGTAAAACAAAACGACTCTCCTTTTAAAGAAATCTCAAAGAACATGATGAATATCTTTGACTAAACACACAAAAATTTTAGAAAAAAAAAACTTAAGCAAAGAAAAACAACACAAGGCAACCATCTATGTCTATCTATCTATCTATATATATATATATGCATTTCTAAAGTAGTTGTGCATATCCCAAAACAAATATATATATATATATATATATATATATGTGTGTGTGTGTGTGTGTGTGTGTGTGTGTGTGTGTGTGTGTGTGTGTATAGAAAACACCTAATAGAAATAGACTAATCTTCCCAAAATTATCAATCCCCTAGATCAAACGTGGTAACACTCCAACAAAAAATACACATCATCAGCATAATTTCCCTGCGGTTTCAAGATCCTCTTTTACTGATCCTTGCTTATTATTATTGTTCAATTGTCAACCAATTTATTTTGTGGATATAAAAAAAAAAATTCATACTTACAGCTTTAATGTATCTATCATGATGATGATTTTCTACAATTTTTAGTGTTATCAAAGCAACATACAAGAAAGAGAATGAGTGCATCCAAATTTAAGACAATTTGTGTTTTTTGGGGTAGTAACCTAGAAAAAAAAGAGTTACGAAATGCTGTCATAGATCTTGGCAAAGAACTGGTTTGCCTTCTTCCTGTTACTAAATTTTAATTGTGGTTTTTAATCACTCTCTCTTCATTTCCATTGTTTTTCCTCTATTGTTGTTCTTATAATCATATAGCCTACTCATTTATATATGCTCAGCTATAAATATGTGCAATAACCTAACAAATCCCTACAGATGATAAAAAAATTAATTTAATATATGGAGGAGGCAATATAGGATTAATGGGCTTGATAACACAAATTGTCTTTGATGGTGGAAGACACATTCTTAGGTATGAGTTATGTTTTTTTTTTAAAAAAAAAATATTGAAACCCCAATCTTTTGAAAAAAAAACTGGAGATATTAAAAGCTTTTTCCCTCATAACTCAAGATCATTCCGGAAGATCTAATGGTGAAAGGGTTATGAAAAAAAAATGAATATAATAACAAACTATTGAAAGAAAAAACTTAGAACACAAATACAAATGGCTATTTACTAATAAATTGTTTTATGAATTTGTCTGATAGCTGGCGTCACTATAGGAGAAGTAAAACCAGTGACCGATATACACCAAAGAAAAGCAGAGATGGCTCGCAATTCTGATGCCTTTATTGCTATGCCTGGTTAGTACATAACCTACATGTATGACTTATTATATGCCCACTAATAGTATTTGATTTTGTTATCATTCTTTTACCACACATTATGCAAAAACCAAACAAACCCTCTCACAAATCATTATATGTTAATGTTCTTGACATAAAAAACAATAAATAAATAAATAGACTAAGTAACCTCAATTGGAATTATTATACAGGAGGTTATGACACTCTTGAAGAATTTTTTGAAGTGATTACTTGGGCACAACTAAGCATACATAAGAAGCCGATAATTCAATGGTAATTGTACATATACACAATGGAAATGCTGAACAAATCATCACTAATGTATTCTTTGGTTTAGGTTGGGTTACTGAATATTGATGGCTACTACAACTCATTGCTGTCTTTTATTGACCATGCTGTAGAAGAAGGTTTCATCAACCCAAGTGACCACCATATAATTGTCTCTGCTGCAAATGCAAAAGAACTAATGGAAAAGCTCGAAGTAATGTTGAAATGCTAAAAAATAATATATATGTACTAAACAATATCCTAATACACGACAATTAAGAATAAAGTTCACTAAGACATCATTCTTTTGCAGGTAAAAAAAACTGCTAACCAGAACAAGGAAAACAAAGAATCAACCCCCAACCATGATCAAATCCATGAAGTTAACTCATCGGAGAACAATGACGGGCAACCTCTCATATCCAGTTCACCTCTCAAAATCCCATATGTACTAACTCTGATTGACCTAAACCTTCCTGCCCCCACGGATGACAATGTTGAACACTCCAATGTCTCTGATGCACATCCATAATAACAACCATGAATGGAGTGGAGATCGTTCACTTTTACCCTCTGGTTTTTGTCTTTGACCGGAAGTGGAAGATAAAAAATTGAACAACTTTTGCCTATGGTCAATGCAAGTGGTGTTGTTAGTAATAATATGATAAGAATCTTTGAGATAAATATGACATTGAGTAAATGCGAATGACATGTCAGACAAATTGAGTTGCTACTTCCAAACTCACTTGACAATATAAAACAAATGAGAGAATTCATCACAACCCAACTCTCCTATTATTAATGGCAAAAAAAACAAAACACACACACACACACACACACAAAAATTATTCATGTATGAATAAATCCTTCCAAAATGTATGCAGACAAAATGAAAGAAAAAAAAACCCGCAGCATAAGCGCGGGCCTCCACACTAGTCTTTAATTAAAAGATGCACCCATTAACATTTCTATTAAAAAACATTTTTTTTAAATTTTTAAAAATAGTGGGCCCTATGATTGAACAATTGATGGCCATCGATACTCAGTGGCCACCAACTTTTTTTTTAATGGATTAATAAAAAATTGTGGTTAATGACCACCAA
This sequence comes from Dioscorea cayenensis subsp. rotundata, assembly GCF_009730915.1. Taxonomy (NCBI): domain Eukaryota; kingdom Viridiplantae; phylum Streptophyta; class Magnoliopsida; order Dioscoreales; family Dioscoreaceae; genus Dioscorea; species Dioscorea cayenensis. The sequence continues at coordinate 3,626,238 of NC_052487.1, forward strand.
ATAGACATGTCCATTGGGTGGGCCGGGCTTTATCCATAATTACTAAAATTCAAGTTTGTCCAAGCCCGGCCCGGCCCGGCCCGAAAATCTGGGCCTTAACCCTTGCCAGAACCCTCCCAAATTTAATAACATCTACCTATGGCCCGCCCAAATAGGTTTTTATCAAGTAACTTAATAATAATATTAATATGTGAATATGACCAAATATTATTCTACAAAACACTTAAAAATTAAAATACCAAATGCAAATATTTATACAATTACAATAACTAAAATTCAAACCATTACAATCAATGACAATCAACAATAAATATATATTATATAAGTATATACAAAATTAATTAATTAATATAATCAATGGAAATTCAAACCATTATATATATATATAAGTATAGACAAAACTAATTAATAAATATATTTTATAATTCGGGCCGGGCCAAGCCGGGTCGGGCTTTTAACAATTAAAACTAAACACGACCCATTTTTAAAATGGGCTTCTTTTTTTTTGTCCAAGACCTGGATATCGGGCCGTATATATTTGTCCAAGCCCTCTCATTTTTCGGGCTTGCCTTCAGGCTTGGGCGGGTAGCCCGGCCCTTGGACAGGTCTACCACCAATCTCCTTAAATAAATTAATAGAAAATTAATCATTTAAAAAATACCCATTAAAATTACTCTAATAAAAATTTGTAGGAATATATAAGTAAATATATGTTTTACAAAATGACATAGGTTACTTTTAATAGATGCAAAGTTATTCATATAATTTTTTCTTACTCAACCTCTCATATGTAATTAATACAAACTTAAATTTGTGGTTTATTCACTTTAATAAAAAATAATAATACAAACTTTTTGAAATTTTATAATACATCACTACAATTTTTTACACAAGTTTATTTTTTTTTGTGTAAATATGGTTTTAAAAATAAAATTGTATGTAATAGCAAAAATAATTCTTGTTTCTTTACAAATAAAATCTTCCTTTTGCATTATATTCCTTTTCTTTTATTTTGTTAATTTTTATCTTTTATTAAAAAAAATTTGACAAGCTAGCACAAGTGAGCACGGCCAAATACATGATTGAGGTAAAATAATAAAAAATATATTTTTGGGTGTTTTATTAACATGAAAAAAAAAGGACACGGAACTATACATAGATGCTATGCCTTTACTGGAATGAGCCCCCAAGAGCATTAATTATTACTTTTGAGAATTCTATAAATATTAATCATAATTTTTTAAAAAATTTATCTATCTTATTTAATAAAATTTAAAGGAATTGCTCAAAAGATCCAAACAACTTTACCATTGACAAAAAAAAAACCTTTGATTTTTTCAAATATCTTAAAAGTCCCTCCGTTTTCACAGAATTATTTTAAGTTCAACGGTTAGATAACCATAGATTTACTAATGCTTACATCATGTTTTTTTTAGGTTTGATATTTGATTTTTGTACTTCATATTTACTATAATTACATCACCTTTAGTTTTTTATTTTGCTCTTTGATTTTTGATGTATTTGTTTACTATTTGATGAATCTATTCAAATTTGTGTGTTACCAAACAAGATTCGAACTTCCAAAAGTGACAGAAGGGATGAAATTGAACTGATTGTAAAAAGAGAAACTGCAGAGTATAATTTTTTGTTAGAATGACTTATTGGAATAAACAAAAAGTTCCAGGAACTAATAAGTAATTTTTTCCTAATACTTATTTTAAAAAAGAGTGTCTATCAACAAGTAAAACCAATGCCCAACGGTTAAAAACATTTGTTTCTATACATAAGGTTCAATTCTTACTCAATGCATGGTGAGCAAGATTCTCTGTGTGCACAAATAGTATGGAGTCACTCTAATATAATTACAATGATTAAGATCATATAATTATCCATGGACCACTATGTTTCTCTATAGTAATTGTTCATCTTAAATTTAACATCAATAATGCTCAAGGAGATAACACCACATCAAAGAAAAGATCATGTTATTTTATAAAAACAGAGTTCAGTGACTTCTTCAATGCAACATTCATGTCTAACAGGCAACAACAAATATAAAACAATTATTCCACTAGATTTGATGTATGAATCTATGTTTAGATGACATGAGTCAATAGAGGCTTGTTTGTAAAATGCGCGTCCAAGTTTCCGAGAACAAGATCGGCCATTGCTTTGTGAGTTTCTATAATGCCAGTGCTGGTAAGGCAACAACACAACATTTTCCAAGTCAAATAATTCCTCAAGGGCATAAGGCTCCTGCTCAAACACATCAATTCCGAACCCTCCCAAACGACCCTCAACCAATGCTTTAACGAGCTTAGATTCATTGACATGCAGACCATGGCCAATGTTTATCAGCACACCATTCGGGCTGAGTTTATCCATGACCTCACGGTTAACAATGTGGTGAGTTTCATGTGTCAGTGAGCTTACTACTATAAGCACCTGACATTTGGCTGCTAACTCTAGAACATTTGGATAGTATTTGTAGGTTGTATTCGGCTTTTTTTGATCTGGAGTGGTAGATGATAGGGCAGCCAAATGCCTCTGCTCTTTTGGCAACAACTACGCCGATTCTACCAATCCCAATTATACGGACAATCTTACCACTGAACTATTAGGGTTACTTAGTGATATTACTTCTTTACCCACATTACCCACACATTGTAATATATAAACAATGCTCATCAATATACAACAATCTTCTTCCTCTACATGGTACAAGAGTCCTAAAAGATAACACCAACGATCCTCACACCGCTTGTCGGCCAAACTCCGTCCAAACCTCATCCTTCGACACCGGCAACCTCATCAACAATGTCGACATCGCTATCATAAACCAACATCCGACCATTTTCTCCTTGTCTTTCTCTTATCTCAAGATCCGGTCATCTCCTCCTAGATCCGGCCATCCTCTTTATTGTATTTCCCAAGTGAGATTCGGCTATCCCCAAGCAAGATCCGGTCATCCTTTCTGGCACCGTCAACCTCCACCACCGGTAGCCATAGGGTTTTTAGGGTTTAAGTTCTTCTTCCTTTTTAAAAAAAAATGAAACAAAAAAATCTCTTTATTCCCTTCTATTCCAGTATTTGTTTGTCTTTTCTTGTCTCTTTTTTTTTTCTTGTTGTTCAAAATATTTAAGTGTTTATATATTATGTTCTTGTACTTCGGTGTACCTTATTAAATATTATACTATTATCATGTCTAATACTCAAACACACAATGTTTCTGCTATTATCTCTTCAACTTCTCATATCCTCTCCCCTTTACAGAATCATCAACCTTCACTCATTGCCATCAATGTCAGGTATCAGGCTCCTCTCAAACTTACTTATATAAATTATACTGCATGGCGTGTTTAATTTCACTCTTTATAAATTGGGTACGATCTATTGGGCTTTGTTGATAGCACACATCTATGTCCATCTGCTACTGTTACAAGTTCTGATTCCACTTCACTTGTACCTAATCCAGCCTTTGCACTCTGGATTCATCAAAACCAATTGCTTCTGAATGCCATCATAAGATTAGTCTCTCCTACTTTAATACCGTTTATTGCATCCTCTTCCTCTGCATGTGATGCTTGGAAAATTCTTGGAAAAAACTTATGCCTCCCCATCTCGTGGTCGTATCATGGAACTTTGCAGTAGTCTTGTTAACCTCTCACAGGGCACTCAAATGATCACTGCCTATATGCAGGACATCAAAACTTGTATTGACTCCTTCGCTCTAATGAACAAGCTCATTGACTTTGATGATCACTCTATCTGCATTCTCAATGGACTTGGCCCCGCATACTCTACTCTGTCTCATGCTCTTCAAGTTCAAGATTCACATCTTGAGTTTGAGGAACTGTTTGACATTCTGCTCAATTATGAAGCACAACTTTGCCATCTGACTCATCCCCCAGTTGCTCCTGCCACAACTTTCACTACTTCTACTAGGGCACCACACCTTAAACCTTCACGCTCTGGATTCCAACATCGGCCCTCTCATACTCCTCGACCTCAGTTCCATGGGTCTTTACCGCCAGGTGTGATTTCATCATTTCGCTCGCCAGATATGTGGCACCGTTGGTCACTCTGCTCGTAAATGTTCATTTATACCACAGTCTGTATGGGCTTCTCTACCTCCTACTCCCGGTTGCCTGCCAATGCAACATCAACCACAAACTAACACAGCTACCTATTATTCACCCGTTCCTTCATCCCACTAGGTACTTGACTCTGGTGCTTCACCCCATATCACCAACAATCTTAGCACTCTCTCTTTGCATTCTCCTTATTTTGGTTCTGACAGTGTCGTTCTTGGTGATGGTACATGTCTTTCCATCACTCACTTTGGCACTATATATTTACCCATCTCTTCTGCCGCACTTATTTTGGATAAAGTTTTGCATGTTCCCGCTATGTCTATAAATCTACTCTCAATATCTGCCTTGTGTGCTACTAATAATGTAACTGTTGCATTTTTTTTATGATTGCTTTCAGGTGCAGGACCGTCGCACGGGGACAATTATGGTCACGGGTCAGCGCCATGATGGTGTTTATCTCTGGCCCAAATCCTCATCTCACTCATCCACTAATTAGTGTTCAGCCTTGTTATCTGTCATGTCATCCTCTTCCCTTTTGCAATGGCACAACCATTTGGGGCATCCTTCCGTTAAAGTTCTTAAGAAAATGTTGTCTTCATTTAATGTTTCTTTTTCTCTATCTACTTTTCAAAACTTCTCTTTTTCTTCTTGTAATATTAATAAAAGTCACAAGCTTCCCTTTGTTTTGTCTTCTATTACCTTTTATTCTCCCCTTGATGTTATTTATTCTTATGTTTGAGCTGCACTAGTTCTTTCGGTTGATGGCTATAAATACTAAACAAGTGTTATCCACCAAATTTTGAATCTTTGGTCGTCCCTGTTTTCCATGGTTACGTCCTTACAATTCTCATAAACTCTCTCCCAAGTCTCATCTGTATCTATTTCTTGGTTATTTTCTCACTCAAAGTGTTTTCTATGCTTTGATCTTTCTGATCATCGTGTTTTTGTTTATAGACATGTTTAGTTTGTTGAACATGAGTTCCCCTATCCATCTTACCAGTCTTCGTCCTGCTCCACCCCGGACTCCCTACTCAGTGCTACCTCATGGCTACCCGTAGTACTATTGTCTTCGTCTGACTGTTTGGCACCAAGTGATCCGACACTTCTTTCTCTAGTCACATCACAAGTGGCACTAGTCCCAAGTGCTGAGTGTGCCTTGTCCAATGCTTCACCAGGCACCATCACTGCTCCTCTGGTTTCTGCCACTCTTGACAACTCTAACTTGGAGCCTAAAGCTTCTTCTTGTGGGAATTCTCATCTTATGATCACCAGACTCAAGAATTCCATTGTGAACCCTAATCCTAAGTATGGTCTTTCTACTGTGTAATACCCTGAACCTTTGGATAATTACTGGAAAAATATATTTAGGGTATTACTACAGTTGCAGTAAGATTTTTCTACAGAGTAATCTTGTTGAGAAACCCCAAGTGGAAAGAATAAGGACCTAAGTGTAAAACTTTTTAAAAGATTTTGGGTTAAAGAATAAATGAAAAGGATGGACATGAAATGTTTATGGAAACCGAGGACTGAAAGGTAAGATGGAAGGGATCTTTTTAAAATGTTGTGTTATAACCTGGGGGCCGTTGGGTAATTTGAAAGGACCTTTTGAGAATACTATTTCATAATTCAGGGATCATTGGTGAGTTTTTCAGGGACTGTTTTGTAAGAAAATATATTTTGAGGGAATAAAAGTGAATTTCGGCTGAAAATGTAATTTAGAGGAAAAATCTAGGGTTTGAGAATTTGTTCATCTTCTTCTCCATCTTTGTGCTACAGTAACCCGTGGGAAAAAAAAATGAAGAAAATGAGAGAAATTAGAGGTTTTTAAAGAGAAAAACTTGGAGGTCGTCGGAGGGAGCTCGCCGGAGGGATGACTTGGCTTGGTAAGAGGCTTCCTTGTATTATTTTTGGCATGGATGTATGTATGCATGTATAAATATGTATTTTTGGTTGGATTGGATGAAAATGATTATGGATTTGAATGTATATTGATGAGGATGAGAAAGTAATTGTTGTGAAATAATTTTTGTGTTGAAAAACCTTGTATTTGTGATGATATTGCTTGGATTGGTGGAGATGTTTGCCGGATTTACTGTAGCAATTGCTGTAGCACCGAGATTAGGGTTTGGTTTAGTTAATTAAGTTGATTATTACGATGATGATGGTTGGATTGGAATTGGTTGGGTTTAGCCAAATTGATTTGGTTGAGTTGAATTGAATTGATTGAGTTGAGTTTGATTTGGTTTAACCAAGTCCATTTAATTGAATTGGAATTGGGTTTGGATGAGAATTGAAGTGGTTGGGTTTAATTGAATTGATCTGGTCTGGGTTTGATCAAATCAAGTTGAGTGTGGTTGGACTTGAATGGTTTGGTTGAATTAAATTGGTTGAAGTTGATTTGGGTTTGGTTTAGATGTTGGGCTAAAGGTTTGGGCTGAACCAATTGGAAGAGAATTGGGTTCGGTTGAACCAAGCTGGTTCAACAGAATTTGTATAAGAATTAAGTTGGTTCAAGGCTAGTGGGTTTAATTAAACCTGGTTCAGTGAATTTGAGTTTGGTTCAGTGGAATTGAGTTTGGTTCAGGTTGGTTCAGAATGGTCTAGCCCAAATTGAGTTGGCTTAAGTGCAATTGGAGACCAATTTGATTATGCAAGGTCAGGTTTGAACCGATTGGAGTGAGTGGGCCCAATTAGAGAGTCGGTTATTGCTTTCATGTATTTTCTGTTGGGTTCAATTATGTTTTTAGTTGTCATAATTGTTTATTTATTTTATTATGTTATCCTGTTAGGTGTTGATTAGGCTTGGGAAGGAGTTCCAGGTCTAGCAAGAAACCCAAGGAGACCAGGTGAGTTGGTAGTGGCTATTATTTTAAATAATTGATTAATTATTATTATTTTGAAATAATTGTTTAATGGCTAGTATTTTGGAAATAAATGTTTAAGTATTTCATTTTATCATGTTTGATTTCATATATAGTTGAAATATACGTATATTTGTTTGCCATTGATGTTCATGATAACCGTATTGATACATCAGTTTTGTATAATTATACGTATTTGTGAATAGTGAAAATACATGTATATGTGATTTAATTATTCAATTCTTGTATTTATTTTTGATGGGTATATATGCTTTGATTTGGAGTGATTTGCGAAACCATGTGAGCATATTAAAGATGTTTTATCGGCATTGTTAGTAGAATTGGTTTTCATTCCTGGTATAGGAATGGTATCGTGGATCTGGGCTTTACTGGTATTATACATTGTTATACTTTTGGCATTGGCTTTGTGGAAAATAATGGTTATTTCCGTGATGTGAATGTTTGTCCTGGATAAGGATCCTGTGATATGATTTATATCGATTGTATTATTGCTGTATCTACTTGATGGTTTGGACGGTGACGGCGGGCTAAGGCCCGACTACGAGGGCCAGTTCAGGTGGGAGCGGAGAGCCCTGACTGGATATTCATCGGGTAGCCGGGGGTCACCGACCGGTGAACCGATGGGTCAACGTTAAGGACATGAGTTCCTTGACGGCTCTGAACCTAACCGCGGCCACGGCGAAGGTTTAGAGAGTTTTCTAGACCATGTTATGCTGGGTGAGTGTTGGGTATTGTTTTATATTGATTTTGAGATTTATGTTATTTTTGAATTGTGGTGAGGGGGCGAAGCCAGCTGTCGCTCTTAGGAGGACAGTCCCTCACAAAATTTGTGTTTTATGAGAAAATCGATTTGATGCTGATTTCTGTTGAATTTCAGTTTCAAAAGCTCTTTAAAGTTGTATTTTTCTAAAGTACTGGTATTTACGAAAGTTGGGAAAATTATTTGAGAAATTGATTTTTTTTATATGCTTTATGTACGTTATATTTAATTATTTAAAATTTTTGAGCCACTATCGACCAACTGAATGTGCTGTAGTTGTAGGAGCAGGACCCTAGTAGATCACCGTTCGACTATAGAGCTAGTCAGGTTGAGTCCAGGATTGCAGTGAGTCCCATATCTTTCTTTCTATTTATTGGTGTCGTGATCTTGTAGCGGTTGTACCCGCAAATTTGAGTTATTGTATTCATGGTATTTATGTATTTGAACCTGTAGTTGGTGTAAAGTTGTAAATTGTGATTTGTAGGTCTGATTTTGTTTAAAACAGGGTGTCAGTTTCCAGTTAAAAGGGAATTTCAACTGATGGGTGCCACATTTACCTCAGTAGAAGGGGTGGGTGTGACATACTGTCTGGTGACACTAAGCTTTTCACTGTCTTCCAAGCACTACAGAATCCATTGTGGGTACAGGCCATGCATGATGAGTACCACGTTTTCCTTTGGAATCACACTTGGGACCTTGTTTCTCCATATCCAAAACACAATCTTGTTGGCAACAAGTGGGTTTTCTCATTAAACGTCATCCTAATGGCTTCATTGATAAATACAAGGCTCGACTAGTTGAAAAAGGATTTCATCAACATCCTGGCATCGATTTTCATGAGACCTTCAGTCCAATGGTCAATCCCATACAGTTCTCTCTATCGCCTTACACTATCAGTGGCCTCTTAAACAACTGGATGCCCATAATGCCTTTCTTAATGGGCATCTTACTGAAGAGGTGTTTATGGAACAACCACAGGGTATGATTGATCCCCAGTTCCCTCACCATGTCTGTCGCCTACGCAAAGCTCTCTATGGCCTTAAACAGGCTCCACGTGCTTCGTATAATGAACTCACTGGCTTTCTTCAAACTCTTGGTTTTGTTGCTTCTCGGGTTGATACCTTACTGTTCATTCTCATCCATAATCATAACATAATCTATTTTATGGTCTATGTGGATGATCTTATTATTACAATCAGTGATTTATCCTTGGTCGACCACATCATTCATCAGTTGAATGCCAAGTTTTGTATAAAAGATCTTGGCACTCTTAGCTACTTCTGTGGTATTGAAGTTCTCCCAACTTCTACCGGCTTACTTCTTACTCAGCACAAATATCTTATTGATCTCCTTCTGCGGCATAACATGCTTGATTCCAAACCAGCTTCTACACCTATTGCTGTTGGTGCCTCATTATCCATATCTAATGGATCTCCAGCTACTGATCCCACTCATTTTTGATAGGTCATTGGTGGTCTTCAATATCTTCACATGACTAGCCCGTATATTTCCTATGTTGTGAATAAACTCTCTCAGTTCATGCATGCCCCATTTTAAACTCATTGGGGTGCTGTTAAGCGTCTTATTCGCTATCTTAATGGTACACGAAATCTTGGGATTCGCTTGTCCTCTAACAAACCTCTTACACTTCATGGTTACTCAGATGCTAAATGGGCTGGTGATCCTAATGACTGTACCTCTACTGGAGCTTAAATTATGTTCCTTGGTGCCAATCTCGTTTTTTGGCGTTCCACCAAACAACGCACTGTTACTCGCTCTTCTACTGAAGCTGAGTATCGTGCTATTGCTACTGCTACTGAGTTACAATGGATTTGATCCTTACTTACTGAGCTTCAGATTCCTGTGTTACATGTGCCTACTATCTACTCAAATAATCTTGGGGCTACTTTCTTGTGTGCTAATCCAGTCTTCCACACTCGGATGAAACATTTAGCCGTTGATTGTCACTTTGTTCGTGATCTTGTTCAGTCTTCAACACTTCGCATTATTCATGTCTCTTCTATTGATTAACTCTCAAATGCTCTCACTAAGCCTCTTCCACTGCCTAAACTGACTATGTGTTGTAACAAGATTAATGTTACAGTAAGTACACCATCTTGAGGGGGTGTATTAGGGTTACTTAGTGATATTACTTCTTTACCCACATTACCCACACATTGTAATATAATAAACAATACTCATCAATATACAACAATCTTCTTCCTCTACATGAACTACAGGTAGAGGAAAAAGTAATAAAGTTTTCAAATGTTTAGATGCTTTTTTATACAACATGTAGACTGAATCAAGCGCATAGAAGAGCATACATAAATAAAAGATGAGCGAATAGAGTATGATTTTATCTCAAGCGCAAGCACACAAATGAACTTTGCATGTAGAAGTCTCTAACATTAGCTCTGACAAAACTTAAGTGAAAAAACATGTGGTTTGAATGACATTAACAGGGAATCATCTTAAAATTTCAAATAGAAGGTCAATTATTTCATTAGCAGTAAAAACTGAGACGAAATTACAAGAGCGAGTTATAAATCCTAATTACAATTTAAGGATTGAATGTACCTATCTGTTTCAATGCTTTTTAGTACAACATATAGGCCAAATCGGAATAGTCTCAGTACCCTCCCGTTGAAAGGAAATCAAAATAAAGTGTTCATTTTGATACAAATTGAAATAAAGTGCTCAAAATAAAACACGGTCATAATAAGGTGCTCACTAAGAAAAATACCCTATAAGAAGATGAAGAGTACTGTAGAAAAATGGAAAAAAGAAAAAATGCAAGGAGAAGAAGAGGAAGGGGTTAGGATTTGTGATTGGAAGAAGATTAGAAGATATTTAATTCTGGATTTCGCCTATCCTTTGGGTAGTACATTTTTATAATAATAAGAAAATCTCCTAATCTATCTATTTGATCTCTTTTAATCTCTCTTTGAAGTTATTATTATCCATCTTTTTTGTATGATGATGATGTATTTGTGTATTTGTGTTATTGAGAGTCTCTTGTTGACAACTCTTGTCATTGTATTTGTATACTTCTAATTTGTTAAAGAGAAATTGTTAGTGCAACCGCACTATTTATTGGCATGATTTGACACCTAGACCAAGTGACGTGGCAACCATGGTGACAAGGCATAATTGATGACGTGGCAAACATGGTGACATGGCAAGAAGACTTGGAGTGCAAGGCAAACATCTTGAAGATCTTGGTGGAGTTATTTTTAGTATGTCTACAACATGGGGCCAAATATCTTGAAGATCATGGTGAAGCTATCTTGAAGATCTTGGTGGAATTATTCTTGGAAACATGAAGACAAGATCATATCAAGACCATACTTAGAGAGATATGATTGAAGACTAAATATGGTGGAGCTTAATTAAAGAAAGATCTATTCATGGTATGAACGAAGACTAATTGAAGATATGATTTGAAGAATCCTTGATGAAGATTGATTGAAGTCTATTGAAGGCAAGATTTGAGGACCAAACTTTGGTGAATTGAAGATCAAGTTTGAAGAATCTTTGAAGACCAAATTTAGGTAGATTGAAGACTAAGTTTAGCAAGTTTCATGAAGACGCACAAGGACGTGCGCCCCTTGCGAGGGGACTGCGTGATGAGGAACTGAGGAGGTAGGCTAGTTGCCGGCAGTCGGGATCGGGAGATTTGGGTCGCATCGACTCGGACTAAGCATGACCAGGGAGGTTGATGGGTCTTGAGGTCATCCGCAACGTAACTGTAACTCGACCAAGTCGCTAGATCAGTAAACATGTTGCAACTTATGTTACAACAGAGTCGCAATGCACTAATTTTAAGGTGTTTTTTTAAATTAGTAGTCAGCGGAGATTCTAAAAGAGGCATGTGCTATATTTGGGACGCTGAGACGTCTATATAAGCTACCTTGCTCGAGATTGTAGGGTGTGACTCTTGGGTGACTCTTGGAGGAGAGTGTGAGCACCGCACAATCTAGAGAGGGTAGTGATCTTTATTGTTGAGAGCGTGAGTGGCAAGTGTTTGTACTCATCTATTTTTACCTCTTTTAGTGGATTGTTTATCTCCGGGCTTGGCCCCCCAGACGTAGGCGAGGTGACGCCGAACTGGGTTACCAATATCGTGTGTCTCTTTCTTTGTTGGTTTGTGTGAGATTTCTATGAGTGCTTGAGTGTTCCCTAAAATCCACAAACCACACCGGCGGAACTAACAAGTGGTATCAGAGCCTTGGTCACCATTTTCACTTTGGTTTCCGTCACACGATCACCGTTGCTAAATGGATCCAACTATCCATTTTGGAAGGCACGCATGAAGGCGTTTATTAAATCCATAGATGAGAGTGCATGGATTGCCGTAGAAGAAGGATGGTCTCCTCCTACTCTAGTTGATGAAGACAGGAACGTGATCATGAAGAAGAAAAGCAGTTGGAGTGTCGAAGACATGCGCAAAGCTAATGCCAATGGGAAAGCTCTCCATGCAATCTTTGGAGGAGTTGATGAGAACCAGTTCAAGTATATTGCAACATGTGAGTGTGCCAAGAAAGCTTGGGAGATTCTTCAAACCATACATGAAGGTACCAACTTGGTAAGAGAATCCAAACTTCAAATGTTAACAACTATGTTCGAAAAATCTCGTGGATGGGAGAAGATGAAACGATAGCCATGTTCAATGCTAAATTGATGGACATTGCAAAATCAAGCCTACCAAATCTCGGCAAGGAGTACTCGGATAAAAAGCTAGTCCCGAAGACTCTTAGATCACTCCCAAGAAGATTTGATGCAAAAAAATCTCGACAATAGAAGAAGCAAGAGATATTTCAATTATGAAACCGGATGAGTCGATGGGGTCTTTGCAAGCATATGAGATGAACCTTAATCCCGAAAGAAGAATAGAAGATATAGCCTTGAAGGTTGAAGCAATAAAAATGTAAGGAGTTACAACAGTCGTATATAACGTAAGATGAAGACGAAGAGGATAGAGAAATTGTTTTCTTTGTCAAGAAAGATGCATGACATGCTCGAAGATACAAGACACAAGACAAGAAATTTCAAAGAAAAGATGGTCTAAATAAAGAAAAGGAAGAAGTCGAAGATCATCACAAAAAGGAAGAAATTGAAGATCGCCCTCATGAAGATCAAGTGTAGAGAATGTGGAGGCTTTGGGCACTATCAAGCCGATTGTGTTAATACTCTCGTAAAAGAAAGGAAAAATCACCGAATGCTAGATGGAGTGATGACTCGGATGGTAGCAATCGAAGAAGACGACGAAGGAAGTCTCGAGCAACCATCATACGTCCCTTTCATGCTCGTGATGAATGGATCCACGCCTCGCTGCGTAATATGTTGCAACATCGCCTATAACATCCACTGAAACCGACGAGTGAGTACAATGAGGTAACAGTAAAAATGATCTTCTCACAAGCTATAAACTCATAATGAACAGATTTAATGATATGATGTTGCAAAAACCAACGCTTGGAGGAAGAGTTGAGTATATGTAAAGAAAAAGTCTGCTCAATGCTCGAGAAGACCTTAGACTCCATGAATAAGGGTCACGCCAAGCTTGACGAGATTCTATCGACTTGGAAGAACTAGTAAAGCCCGACATGGTATTGGGTATATTAGAGAAAGCTCAAGTGTCAAGACAGAAGATTCGGGAGTTGTGTTTGTCAAGTCAATCGCCCAACAAAAACATTAAAGAAAAAAACAAGTCAAAGCAAGGGAAGAACCAAAAAGTGAAGTGCCTACATGCTTTCATTGTGGAGAAACTGGCCACATAAGACCCAAGTGCAACAAATTGAAAGAAGACTTGAAAAGTGGAAGAATAATTGGACATGAAGAAGCAATCATTAAAAGAAAAGTCATAGGGAAGACTATTGTAATAAAAAAATTGTGGATTCGAAAAGGTGAAGTACCAAGAGAAGAAGAAGAGTCCTCCAATTCAGGTTTGAAGATGGTGATAAATCAGACAGGTACAACATTATGGTACAACAATCAATATGTTAACCGAGGTCCTATGAAGTCAATAAGCAAAAACACTCCAAGGAGTGAAAAATCTCTTGATGTCTCTCAAAGTTAGGAAATAAAAAAAGGAGGGAAAAAAAAAAAAATTCAAAAAAAGGAGAGGGATTATTTTTTTGAAAAGAGATTTTTTTTTGAAAAGGTGCCTTGGAAGTTATAACTAATTAATGGGGACATAAAAACCCTAATATCCCAATTTGTTTCCAAAAAAATTGTTTTTAAAAATCGAAGTAAGCAAAGGAGAAGGCGAAGACAGAGAAGAAAAAGATGAGGACAAAGAGGATGGCCCGCCGTGCTCCACCGATCCCCACAAGAAATTGTCAGCTCGAATTGCGGAAGTAAGGATGAGAGGGACCGATTCGGAGGAAGCCCACCAAGGAGAGAAGAATCAGAAGATTTTGGGAAAGCGATTGTCCCTTATGTTTCTTCTCAGGATGCTGAAGTAAGAGAAGCGGGAACATCGTCTCAAGATTTGCCTTCGAGTGTCAAAGATGAGATGATCTCTTGAGATGGGTTCGTGAGTCTTTTCCAGGTGCTTATGTTCAGAGAGCAGATGAAGATGAACAGGAGGACTCCACTACTATTCCAAAGAGGGAGAAGGTTCGTAAGAGCAACAGTGCTAGGGATGAAGATGTCGCGAGAAAAAGAAGCGCATCGAGCACAAGCGTAAGAAACCGCTGGAGAAAGAAGCACGGATGCTCCCACTAATGCTGAAGAAGAGGCTGCTACTATTCTAAGTGAACTTCTGGGTGATCTACACCGACATGCTGAAGCAGCTATAGATACTGACCATATCACTACACAAGTTACAACAACTCCTGCAACATCATAAAGTTCACATAGTTCTGATGAGATCCCACTCAAAGACCGTGTTGCCCAGATTGCTAAAGGGAAGAAAGTAGTGTCTGAAAAGAAGGCCCAGTCAAGAAAGAAAATCCAGAAAAAGGAGAAGGTTAGCAAGTTCAAAAGAAAGTCTTTCTCTGATCCCGAAGTAGAAGCTTCCCCTAGGCACAAGAGAAGGTGCACTGAAGTAGCAAAACAGGGGGAGAAACCATCAGCAAGTTCTAAGAAAAAAAAGAAGAAGAAAGCAACCCAACAGGCAAAAGACAGTGATGAAGACAGATTTCATGACAAAGCATCCAAGAAGAAGTTTGAATCAGTTGAAGAGAGAGGTATTGTGGTTGAAAGGTTGATTGATGAAGGAGCTTTTGAGAAGTATGGGTTAACTGAGCTGCTGCAACAAAGAAGTTTATACAAGTCTGCAACATTTCCAGAAAGCTACAGTTTGTCATTGGTCCAAGAGTTTTACAGTAATTTGCTACCATCTGACAAAGGCATTACTAGAGTTTATGTTCGAGGTAAGTGGATTCCATTTACTCCCGCCTGTCTGAACAGATTCTTGGAGTTTAAACCAGAAGTGAAAGAAAACTTTGAAGAAGGGCTTGAGTTGAATGAAGAAGTTCTGAAAGAGATCACTGGAGGAAGAACGGAGTCATGGGGAGTAGAAACAAGACTCCCAAAGATCCACCCTCACGACCAAGTACAATGTTCTGCTTTAGACTTGGCATTCGAGATTGGTTACCACTCGCACAATTCCAAAGATAGTGAAGGAGCTTGCTCTATTGTTGTTTGCTATTGAACCGGGAAGAAGTTCAACTGGGAAGGCCGATCTTCCAAAAATATTGTGAAAGAAGTCGATCGCACAAGCCCCTCAACATCACTTGGGTATCCCGCTGACCGTCACAAGATTTGTTACAACATGGAGTACAACTCGTGAAGGGAGAAACAGATCACAGCAGTGAAGAAGTCGAAAAATTTCTCGGGTCGCTCACCCTGTGTAAGAAGATTGATTTACCTGTAAGAAGGGTGTCTCCACCATCAATGCCTGAAGATGAAGAAGAGGCAAATCTTTTGGTAGAAGAAGAATATGAGAAGATGTTGAAAGAGCAATTAGAAGATGTGGAAAGGAGGCAACGAGCATTATCTGCAGAATTGTTCATCATTGCCCGACAGAAGTAGAAGATTCTATCTCGCCTAGAAATTCTTGAGAATAAGAAGAAGAGAGAAGACGATGGCCACGACTCAGGGGGAGATGAAGACCAGGAAACCCGAAGATAGGGGAGTTGTCGAAGATGGTATAACAAAAGCTTGCAACTAGCTCATGAAGACTTCGGCATCAATTATGTCACAAAGGGGGAGAAGTGTGCTTGCACCAGACTGACTAGTTATGTGTTTTTTTCATTTCTTGGGCATTTGAACATTTAGTCTTATTGTGTCGAACACTCGTTATGTTTGTCGGGCTCATTGTATTTTTTTGTCTCACTAGTTGCGCTTTTGTAATATTTTCTCAAGTATTTTGTAAGCACTAGATGATATCTTATGTCAGTCCTAGTTTCTGTTCTCAAGTTGATGTTGTACCTGGAAGTTGTAACATTGTCGGGCTTTAGTCTCGTGTCCGTGTCGGTGTTGTAATGTAATGTTGTAACAAGAGTCAGTCTGGGTGCAGAAGCAGTTGTGTCAAATTATGCCAAAGAGGGAGATTGTTAGTGCAACCGCACTATTTATTGGCATGATTTGACACCCTAGACTCAAGTGACGTGGCAAACCATGGTGACAAGGCATAATTGATGACGTGACAAACATGGTGACATAGCAAGAAGACTTGGAGTGCAAGGCAAACATCTTGAAGATCTTGGTGGAGTTATTTTTAGTATGTCTACAACATGGGGCCAAATATCTTGAAGATCATGCTGAAGCTATCTTGAAGATCTTGGTGGAATTATTCTTGGAAACATGAAGACAAGATCATATCAAGACCATACTTAGAGAGATATGATTGAAGACTAAATATGGTGGAGCTTAATTAAAGAAAGATCTATTCATGGTATGAACGAAGACTAATTGAAGATATGATTTGAAGAATCCTTGATGAAGATTGATCGAAGTCTATCGAAGGCAAGATTTGAGGACCAAACTTTGGTGAATCAAGATCAAGTTTGAAGAATCTTTGAAGACCAAATTTAGGTAGATTGAAGACTAAGTTTAGCAAGTTTCATGAAGACGCACAAGGACGTGCGCCCTTTGCGAGGGATCGCGTGATGAGGAACCCGAGGAGGTAGGCTAGTTCCTGGCAATCGGGATCGGGAGATTTGGGTCGCATCGACTCGGACTAAGCATGACCGGGAGGTTGATGGGTCTTGAGGTCATCCGCAACGTAACCAGAACTCAGTCAAGTCAGCAGTCAGGGCCATGTTGCAACTTATGTTACAACAGGAGTCAGCAAATGACTAATTTTTGGCGAGTGTTTTTAAATTAGTAGTCATGGAGATTCTAAAAAGAGGCATGTGCTATATTTGGGACGTTGAGACCTCTATATAAGCTACCTTGCTCGTAGATTGTAGGTGTGACTCTTGGGTGACTCTTGGAGGAGAGTGTGAGCACCGCACAATCTAGAGAGGTAGTGATCTTTATTGTTGAGAGTGTGAGTGGCAAGTGTTTGTACTCATCTATTTTTACCTCTTTTAGTGGATTGTTTATCTCCGGGCTTGGCCCCCCAGACGTAGGCGAGGTGACGCCGAACTGGGTTACCAATATCGTGTGTCTCTTTCTTTGTTGGTTTGTGTGAGATTTCTATGAGTGCTTGAGTGTTCCCTAAAACCCACAAACCACACCGGCGGAACTAACAGAAATCTTTGCTACCCCGTAGTTGATATGGTGGAAACATTTGAAGTGGTTCTAAAGAGTCCCGTAGTTTTTCTCTCGGATTGAAAGGTTTTTAATATTATAATTCGGTGTGGTGCATCGATTGTTTGCATTAATTAGTTTATTTCTCATTATCCCTATCTAAATCATAAAGAGGGATCATTTTTTGTATTTGCAAGAGTTGTATTAGTTTAAAAAAGTCATACAACGCATAGAGACCACGTAGACTTAGCAAAGAGCCATACGAGATCCTTGTGGTCTGCATTAAGACCGCACAGTATATGTAAACAATAACAGTGCTACAGGACAACATGAGGCAAGGGTAGTAATTAGGCAAGGGTAGTAATTGTAATAGCTTCCACTCCATTTTAACTGAAACCATTGTAGATTGGATCCATGTGTGTGGCGTTGAAACATCTAATTTGTGGAGGGATCCGTAGTGTTTTAATATTCCTTCAGTTCTTAAACCTTACCTACATAAAAAAATGCTGCCTTTAATTGAATCCTTGAGCATCTCTGAATTATATATCAAGGGAAGGTTTTGAATTGTGATGATCTTAAACTCTTTTTGGGTAGACATTTGGATTGGAACAAACTAGCTAAACTGGTTCCTGACTCTTACTGTTCTAATCATTGGGCTGGGTTTTGCTATTTTGTCAATATTAATAGTATCATTTTGGTGGAGGCTCTATCAACAGTTATGGAGAATAGCTTTCAAGTGGGAGTAGCTGCACTTGGAGCTCCTCTTGAACATGGCGAAGAAAAAAATCAATCTAAAACTGGACTGCATCTTCCAAGAAGGCCTTGCACAGGAGTGTGGGGGTTTTTTTCTTCCTAGTTTGTTATTTTTGTCCTTCATTGTAGCTATTTAACTTTGCTGCTCCTTTGTCAAAAAAATAATAATAATAAAAAGTGTATGTTGGCTTCAACCCCATCTCCCTCAATGTATTTTGAACTAGCCTCTACACTGCCATATTGGTGAAAAGATCTTATTCAATGCTTGTGTGACATGTTCATGCTATTAAGATGATCTGCACGCAGATATCGTACTATGTTAATTGATAAAATTATGCTGATCGGGATCATATAATCATCCATGCTTTACCGTATATCTCTAATTTACTTGCTGTAATTGAACATTCAACACAATCAGTAACATCCCAAATTTTGAATCAACAATCTTCAACAAAGATACCCACACATCAAGAAACATGTTATTTCATAGAAACTGAGTTCTGCAACTTCCAACAGAAGAACAGGTGACCCCCGAATGCTGCATTCTTGGCATAAATGCAAATAGAAAATGATAATGCCACAAGATTTGATTAAATTACAGGGGTCAACAGTGGTTTGTTTGTACAATGCGCCTCTAGGTTTCCAAGGACAAGATCGGCCATTGCTTTGCGAGTTTCTACTGTGCCACTGCCAACGTGAGGCAACAGCACAACATTTTCCAGATCAAACAGTTCCTCGGGGACATGAGGCTCCTGCTCAAACACATCAATTCCAGCGCCTCCCAATCGACCCTCAACCAGTGCTTTAACAAGCTCGGCCTCATCCACATGTGGTCCACGGCCAATGTTGATCAGCACACCCTTTGGGCCGAGCGCATCCATAACTTCACGGTTGACAATGTGGCGGGTTTCAGGCGTTAATGCGCATGCTACTACGAGCACTTGACAGTTGGCTGCTAAGTCGACAACAGTTGAGTAGTACTTGTAGTTTGTACCAGGTTTCTCAGATCTTGAGTGGTAACTGATCGGGCAGTCAAATGCCTCTGCTCTTTTGGCAACAGCCATGCCAATTCTGCCAAGTCCAATTATGCCCACAGTCTTACCACTGAACTACAAGTAGAGAAAAAAACATAATAAGTTTTTCAGATGTTATGAGGTTTTCAATTAGATGTTTAGTACAAACATTTAGGCAAAATTAAGCAACATGGAAGAGCATTAATACACAAGTAATGAGCGAAGTGAGTATGGTTTTATCTCAAAAGCAGGTACATGAAAACTTGAATGCACTCTGCAAGAGATGAAATCCATGTAGGTTTCTGATAAAGGAAGTCTCTAACATTAGTTCCGACAAAACTCAAATGAAAAACATGTGTTTTGAATTGCATAAATAACAAAGAAATTTTCTCAAAATTTCAGATAAAAGGTCAATTTTGCCTCTATTGGTAGAAATTGAGTGCGATGAAATTACAAGGACAAGTTGCAAATACTAATCATAAGTCACGGATTCAATTTACATATCAAACTATTTTTTTTCAGCAAACAATGAAAAGGTGCTGCATTCAATAGAGTAGTAGACCAGATGGTTCCCATAGGACAATAAACTAATAAGAAGCATGTTTGAAGTAAATTCTCAGAGCTGTAAAATTTCATAAACATCCTCGTTGAGCCGTTTCTCTATTATGCTATGTTCCTTCAATCAATCATGCACTACATGTAACAAAATCCTCTACCCACATAGAAAATAAATAGCATATACATAACAAGATGGTAATAACAGGGAAGGAGGTTTTTTTTCTTTATACATCCAAATGTTAAAAGTTAAAACAAGAAATGTTTACCTAGTTGCAATTCAGGAATGAGAATGGGCATTTCTATAACCAAGTAACGACTTAAATAACTGGACTAAGTACAAAATTAAACCTCAGTAGGAAGCTTGGCAAACGAAATATAAAGTTTCTTTCTTTTGTTATTATCCAACTTTATCTCGATGCTCCACAGCTGGAACTTCTCTAAGAAAAAAAAATCTCTTGCTACTATTAACATTTAAATATTCTCTAACTTCCAGAAAATCTAAACAAGTAATTTGAAAATCAATGCATGCAAAATAACAAAAAAAAATCTTAATTCCTCAAAATATACAAGAAATACATGCATGATACCATGATTTTCAGAGAGAAAAAACTAAGCATGTTGATTTAATGTATTCAGAAGAACAAAAAAAAACCTTTTTAACTAAAATGATCCACATATTTTCTGAGTTCCAGAAAATCAAGACATGTAATTTCAAAATATCAAGATATGCAACAGATGAAACTTTTCTCAATTTCTCAACCAAACAAGAAAAAACATACAAAACATCATTAGTTTCAGATAAAAAACTACAATAAAAAAAAAACTTTAGTGTGTTCAAGACTCAGGACACAAAGAAACAGAGCAAAAGATTGGCAAAATCACAATTCACAAGCGGCTTTCAAATCTTCAATCAAACAGAACAATTAATACCAAAAAATGTCACTTCAGATGAAAAATCAGGACGAAAGGAATTCATAAGAACCCTAAAAATCGAGAAGAAATAGATTCACAAAACCTTATTGGTGAGCTTGTAATCCCCTTTGGACTTCCATGACCCACTCCTCACGTACCGATCGGCTTGCGGGATCCTCCTCAACACGGCAATCGCCAGCCCAATCGCAAGATCGGCAGTGTCCTCAGTGAGAACATCGGGAGTGTTGGTGACCCGGATGCCGCGCTGGCGGCACTTCTCAAGATCGATCTTGTCAAGGCCGACGCTGAAGGAAGAGATGATCTCGAGCTTCGGGAGAGCATCAATGGTATCGGCGTCAGCGCCGCAGGTTGCGTTGCCAACCACGGCACGGATCGAGCCAGCGTGTGCGCGGAGGAACTCACAGCGGGACTCCGGCGGCGACTCCCATAGCCGGAAGAGGTTGCAGCGGCGATCGAGCTCCTCCTCGAGGTATGGATTCATAGGGAAGGTGAGGAGAACGCCGAGGGTTTCCATTGGAGGCGAAGGGTTGGTCTTCGATGGTTCGGGGAGGGAGGGATGAGGATATATATCGTTTGGATGAAATGAGTGGATTACACGTGGCATTATTTGGTTCGCTGGAAATGCTGTTTGGAATGCTGTATGGCACAGCTGACGTACTGCCGTTCAGTGAACCGGCAGTTTTGGCGGTTCGTGCAGCATCTTATGCTGACGTGGCAAAAGGTACAATAGGGAAATTTATATGTGCTTGTATATATATATATATCCAAAAATTTATACTTGTGTGTATATATATACGGTTAAATAAAAGTCAAGTGAAATTTTATAAAAAAAATATATTGTTTTGCTATGATTTTTTTTTCCTTATATTATTATGATAGATAAAAGTGAGAGGAAAATAACATATTCACAATGCAAAAAAATAAAAAATATTTATCGTTAATTTATAAAAAAAAAAAATAACATATTCATTGTTTTGAAAAACTTCAGTTGTTTTTTACACATGATTACAATTAAATATTTGTGTTTTTAAAGTGGCAAAAATGTCATTGTGGTTTTAAAGAGGTATATGCCCAATTAGACGTTTTCAGAAGGGTTTATATATATATATGCAAAACTCACTTTTTTATTTACAGAAAAAATCAGATTTTCTTATCTGCTAATAAATTACAAATTGTGCCAAAAAATTTATACCCAGCTGCATTAATCTCACCAGTTATAGGTTTAGATTTGTAATTCAAAACTCAAGTGTTGGACATTTAATTCTCGGACCATGCGCATGGTCCTTGACAGAGCTTGTTGCATTTGTAATAATAATAATAATAATAATAATAAATTACAAATTGCTCACAAGAAAATCTAAATACTGAATCATTTGGTGAGATAATTAGAAATTTTTTAATTTTACAAGTATCCATGATCAAAAATAAAAATAAAAACAATAAACCCGATATTGTAGCTATGAACACAATGAACGGCATTCAAAAAGACTTCATCACATTCTCAGTGCTAGTTATTAGAAATTAAAAATACAAACTAGATTAATTTTATATATGGGTCACCACAAGAATAAAGAAATAGGCTAATGTTATAAGAGGAATGCTTACAACAGAAGACGCTTATAACATTATATTAAGATACAAAAATACAAAGATAAACATATATATAAGATTAGAAGGATTTGACTATTCTCACCTGTGAAAACTTCAGAGATATAAACAACAGCTTCATTGCATCAATATGAAGATCAGTAACTTCCTGCAAAGGGATTTGACAATTACCTTAGTACACAAACAGCAGTGTCATTGTGGTAGAACACAGAGATAGGGCATTACCTGCCAAAGAATTTATACACATCGATAACATTAGACGATATCTGTGTGATTAAAGAACAGGAGTTAGGAGAAGTTTGCATGAAAAATGGGCTTCGAGATTTTGAAGGACAAGGTCTGCCATTGCTTTGCAAGTTTCCATGGTGTCACTTCCCACATGAGGAACCAAAACTACATTGTCTAGGCCAAACAGCTCCTGAGGGACATGAGGCTCGTGTTCAAACACATCAATTCCAGCACCTCCCAAACGACCCTGAACTAGTGCTTTAACGAGCTCAGACTCATCCACATGCAGACCACGGCCAATGTTTATCAACACACCCTTTGGGCCGAGTGCGTCCATGATCTTGCGATTAACAATGTGGCGAGTTTCAGGTGTTAGTGAGCATGCTACAATGAGCACCTCACAGTTAGCTGCTAAGTCAAGAACATTCGAATAATATTTGTAGTTTGTGTCCGGCTTCTCTGATCTGGAGTGGTAGATGATAGGGCACCCAAATGCCTCTGCTCTTTTGGCAATAGCCATGCCGATTCTGCCCAACCCGATTATACCAACTGTTTTACCACTTAGCTGTAAGCAGGAAAAAGGAAAATAATGAGAGCTTTCCAATGTTTGAAGTGTAATGTTTCATACAGAAATTCTTTAGCTGCATACAAGAAAAAAAAAAGGTGAAGTTTGTGTGATTTTTTCTCTAAAATAATTGCAGGAGATTTCTTGTCCTCTCAAAACTAAGCAAATTTTACCATAATTCTGTTTGGGTATTGTCACACAGCTATCCCTTTGACATGCATGCTCACTCATATTTCAACAGAAATGCATGATGCCACTTTGAAGCTACCACAACATTAACCCTGGCTGGAAATACAGAAAAGAAGGATTTTATTTGCCACCAATTGTTAATGGGGGAGCAGGGACATATGTTTGAGCCAGGAACCTACAGGTAGAATCAACCACATATGGGTTTGTTGAGTCAGTAAGACATACAAGTGAGGAATCAAAAGTTTAAGTTTTGTTTCCAGCAGCATTCAACTCCTCACAGGGAATGGTGGCAACCCATAGGACTAGAGTTCACCACAGAAGTGGATTCCATGTTATGAAAAACTTACAGGATGATTCAACCGTCAATTCTGTCCAATATATCACAACATTTCAGCATTAACTTGAAACTAAAGGAAGAATAGTTTAAAACAAAAAACGGGCTTTAAGAAACAAGAAAATTAATCTTCCAAACTAGCATAGTACCAAAAATAACTTGCCACGCTAGCCAAGTTAAGGAAATTCTCACACAAACTTAATCATGGAACAAACTAAAGCAGCGTATGTTTCGTATTTCCTTAAATCACATATCAAACTAAGTAGTTGCCTTGCCTCCTGCAAGTTATCACCTAAATGCAGCAATATGCCAGTATTGAAGTGTAAAAACTAGAGAACAGAAATAAAAGATTATGACAGGACAAGGGATACATGGATGAACACCAAAAGATGTTCAACAATGTGTTCGAATTACAGGGTAAGAACTTAGCAGATTGCCAATTGCCATAAGTTTGTCCATGCCACTGCAAAATGATTCAAAGTTCTGGACAACCGTTTAGTGTAAAAGTGCTAAATATAGTAATACACTCACATGGCAGAGAGAGAAGTTTATCACTGATCAAAAACAATTCTCAAATGACATCCAAATTCAACTAAACATACTTTCTTCATCCTCTCAGTTTTACCTTATAAACTTTGGTGGATCATAACACTCAAAGCTTCCATAGTGGTGAGTAACACTCCATCAGGTGAGACCATGGACGAGATTTCAATTGCATCACAACACAGGAGGTTCCTTCTGGCTGAAATATAAAATTTATTTACATAGCATCCATATTTATGTGCTCTAAAGTCAAATGGTTGGTGAAAATCCTACTTAGACTTATCATTCATGTACTTTCATATACAATTATCAATAAACCGCATTTGGGAATCAAATAATCAATCCAACCCTATAGGCATGAAGAATAGAACCCCATAACCTTCGGGAATTTAGCAATCACCCTCAAAAGCAATTCAACAAATCAACAAGCAACGTAGCAACAGCCAATGCAAACAATAATTTTGCAAGATTGCTTTACTCCAAGGATTTTGAAAGTTGAAGAATTACACATTGGACTCGATTCTCAAAGTTATAGCCATAACATAAGAAATTAAATCAATCAATAGGATGAAGTTAGTCAAAACCCTATGCTTGACCTATTTTTCCATATATTCTTTGTTGTATACAACACAAATTGAACCTTCAAATATTCATGAAAAGAAGTGATGTAAAGCAAGATAACATGAGAATTAAAGAAAAGCTTGAACTTGATTAAACATGAGATATATAACGACATTATCAGTTTTGAATTCTAACACTCATTGATGCTTCCGTAAACGACCCGGCCTAACTCATGTGAGGAATTGTCCACTTTGGCTTGGCCAGTCCTATATCAGGTTTCATGAACCAACCCACTCACAGATCACATTACAGAATTACAGAATAGGGACCACTGAACTATCTCAATCTACCAGAGGGGATCAAGCTCTTATACCATTTGTAACAACCTGACCTAGCCCATGTGAGAAATTGTCCGCTTTGACCTGTCTTATACCAAACATCATGGTTTTGCACCATAAAAGGCACTTTATATGTTCATATCCAAGGCCAAGTCACATGAATTTTCTCTCACCTATTTGATGTAGGATCATTTAGTGTTAAAATCACAACACCAACACGTGATGGGTCTTACTAGAGTTAGTGGGTCTAATGGTTGCCGAGTCTTCTTAGTTACTACTTACTAGTGATGGTGGGGGTTTGTTAATGGTTGCTAAGTCTTCCTATTTAGTATTTACTAGTGATATTGTTGTTAGGGAGTGAATGGGGAAGAATGCGTCTTTGTCCACCTAGTAGTGTATGCCTATAAAAGGTCCATTAATTGTACATTTGTACTAAATGAATCATCCCTCTAAAGCATATCTATAGGGTGATTTTAGCCTCAATTACTGAGCACACTTCTTCTTTCTCAATTATATTACATCTTCTACTTCTCTTCTTATTGACATTATTGCCACTTTGCATCCCATTGCGTTCAGCATTTCATCTAATCTACAAAATTCTAAATCCAATCGGGATCAAAGTTGGCATACCATCTTCCAAGTAGCCCCTCTTACTTCAAAAATCTTGGCAGATAACTTGTCAACTCCCTATCTAAGCCGTTTTGTCAATCTTGGCAGATAAATACTTAGTTCCAGACTTCCAGTGGTTTTATAAATTAAAAGCTCAAATTGTGAGAAATAAATCACAAGGACTAGGTGCGAATTATAATTACAGTTCTGATGGATTCCCTTGTTAAGCAAAATTGAGAAGAAGCAGAGATCTCAACGCTCAAATTTCAGCAGAAATGCAATCCCAAAAACCAAAATCAAAACTAACTAAATCTCAAATAAATCTCAAAAAGAGAGAAACCATTCTCAAAACCTTAGTGGTGAGCTTATAATCCCCTTTCGTCTTCCACGACCCATCCCTCACATACCGATCCACTTGCGGAATTCTCCTCAGCACCGCAATCGCCAACCCTATTGCAAGATCCGCGACGTCATCGGTGAGCACATCGGGAGTGTTGGTAACCCGGATGCCGCGCTCGCGGCACTTGTCGAGATTGATCTTGTCAAGGCCGACGCTGAAGGTGGATACGATCTCAAGCCTCGGAAGGGCGTCGATGGTCTCAGCGTCAGCCCCAACATTGGTGTTGCCGACCAAAGCGCGGATGGATCCTGCGCGCGTGAAGAGGAAGTCTCGGCGGGACTCCAGCGGCGCCTCCCAAAGCCGGAAGAGGTTGTAGCGGCGATCGAGCTCCTCCTCGAGGTATGGGTCCATGGGCACAGTGAGGAGAACACCGAGGGTTTCCATGAGAGCGAGCCAGCGAGGGTTCTGGTGCTGAAGGAGGGAAGATGAGTTATCAGAAGTTGTTGGTACTTTTTGCAATGTAATCCCTAGATACCATGTTTATTAAATTATGTGCTAATCTTATATATACACCCCTGTATAAGTGCATAATTAATTCCAAATCCAATATTAGTCAGACTTGTTTTGGATAAAAATTAAATATATATATATATATATTATAAAAAGTCTACAATGTGTGCTCTGGACTCTGGAGTCCAACATTCGAATATTAAAAAAAATGATAATTTAATAAGAAAAATAAAAAATGAGAGAGAGAAAAGAATAAAAAAAAATTGTCAATAAAAATTCAACAAATGACTTATGGATACATGGAAATATTATTATAACTTACAAGAGTATTTAAATGAAATAAAAAAAAAGATAAACTACTAATTTATTAAAAATTGGTAAATGTACAAAACTTACAAGTATGAACAAAACTGACAACAACAAAGCAAACATGAAAATAGGCAGAGTTAATTACCAAGAAAAAATAACTAACAATATCATATTAACTTCTAGGAATTTCTACTCTCTATGCAATTATGAGGTTTTGTGGGCGTGTATATGAAAAACACAAAAAAAAGTACGGATTTTTGCATATCCACCCTTGCTTGCATAAGAATTACATTCGGTTAATTTAGGGAAAGAATAGTAAATTAGAAGAAACTGTTAATCTGGTTACACAATGAAATAAACTGATTTTATAACTCTGAAAAAAATGAATTAAATCAGCAGGAAAAAAAGTAAATTTGTTAGCAGATGCTTGATGAACATTGTCAGCAAAGTTTCAGCAAACAAAAGACGGTAGTTACTATAGTACTTCCAAAACAAGTTCTTCAATGAGCCAATCTATGATTTCCTTCTCTACCCTGCCAACAACTTCGTCGACTTCTTCCACACAACATAAATTCAACCAACCAACATCCCACATTGAATCAATTAACATGTCCTTGTTTTGGAGATCTTTCTCCAATCTGACATAAAGATCATCATCTTCAGCAGTGGCAGAATGATCGGCAGAGTTGTAACTAGTGAGTTTTTCAAACTCATTGCTGATCTCCTGCAGTAAATGATCAAGAGAATGGTACAATGTGGGGCTCCAAATGCAAGCTTGCAGCATAGGATGTCTTGATAGTTCATTTTGGAGTCTTTTCCTCGACATTACTTCATTTGCACAATCCAAGAAGAGTTTAGCATTGGTTGTATCAACAAATTCAATGTTTTTCCGCCGATAAATTGGTTGGTGTTTGGAATTGATGAGCTCTTGTGCTTGCATGAAGAATGACTGACTGGTCAAAAGAATGCATTTCATATCATCGCTTATCGGTTTGTTTTTCTTTGGGACATGAATAGCTTCTGCTGTTTCTGCAATGAGATTTTGTTTGGCTTCACAATGATTTTCTTCGTATTCTGTTTTGTCATCTGTAAACCAGGAAAAAAAGAGATTAATCACAATTTATTAGAGGAAAAATATAATGGTAAGGTTACCTTTGCTGTAGGCTTTCTGATTATCAGCAGGCAAAATGATATTAGTTCTGTGTACAAGTTTGACCTCTTTCCCATCTGTTCTCTTCTTGCAATTTTTCTGTGAAAAATGCTGTTAAGCGAAACAAACAACGAAATGATTGTGCAATCTAAATGATATTTCATATTCTTAACAAACTAATGTGCATCTGTGAATTAAGAAGTGATATTGAAGGGAGACACTCACAGCTGCTTTGGCGGCGGTGGTGGTGGTTGATGTTTTAACTGGGTTTGCAGCAGTTTTCTTCCTTTCCTTCAGAGAACTGATGGAGTTTTCTACAATATGTTTCGGCATGCTGTTCAAACTATATTTCTGCTGTCTAATTGCTTGTGAAGAAAGAAGATGATTCTTTGCCACTGCAGTAGTTACTTTCTCTTCTGACTTAGGTGATGTTTTTGAGGTCTTAGCCAGAGATTTTGCTGTTTTAGTCACCTTAATATCATTTTTCACTTCTAACTTCTTCGTGTTCAGTGATGGTTTTTTCCAATCATCAAACATTTTATTGTTTGTAAATGCTTCCTTTTTCTGCTGCTGCTTGTTACCATCTAATTCCTTGACCTTATGAAAGAATTCGGTTTTAGTCTTCTCGATACTCGTTGCTTCTTTCCTTGCTGTTTTATCCGATAAAACCCTCCCTTTACCAAGCACCTTCTCTTCTTTAATAGATTGAGCTGATTTAGTATCAGTCTTCTGAACCTGAGGCTCCTCCCTCTTGTCGTCTCGTTTCTCCCGATTACTCAGCTTTGCAGGCTTCACAATGACAATCGGTGGCACTTCATCATCTTCATTAAAACACTCATCATATCGTTTCGATGCTGATAACTTAGAAACCATTGAACTGTTACTTGTGTCTTCAACTTGGCCATTCCTCAAAAATCCTTTGAGTTGCGTTCTTTGACTTCTTTCAATTATGTCTTGCAATGTTCTCTTCCTCAGATCCGTATTTTCCCGCAGCACTTGTGCCTTTCTCATCTTCGGGTGTTCAGTATAAAAAATGTGATGCTTCTGAGGAAGCTTCATCGAACTCAAATTCTTCTCGTGTTCTCTCTGAATAGCATCACAAGGTACTTCATCAAGACCCATAAGTTTAGCAATCAAATTCGGTTGTTTCACCTTCTTAGTTTGCAGAAATGGTTCTTTGAATTCATCATCAGGATTAAATCTCAGTGATCTACTTGATTGAGCCATCTCATCTTCGGAAGGGCGAGACAAGAGATTCTGCCTGAAAAGACTGTCCCCTATGATTTTCCTCAGCTCATCGGCACAACCCTTTGAAGATCCATCAACCGAAAGCCGAGGTTCTTGCAACCTATGCAAGCTTCCATCAATCGAAAATCTCCGGGAACTACTAATTTCTTCAAATTCAACCTCATTTGCCACCTTATTTCGCTTCACTTTCGACATATGCTTCGATGCCTCTTGGAGCTTGGCAAGCATGGACAAAGACTCTTGAAGAACAATTGCACTTCTGAGAAGATCTCTCGCAACATCTTTCGATCTTCTATTGACGTTGGGAACCTTCGACCAAGAATCAATCATTTCTTTCAATTTCTGAGCTCCCTTCGACACCTGTGCCAACTGCAACTCCGTGTTTTCCAGCTCCACCTCACCGGAAACCCTCCCCGGAGATCGGCCTCTACCATAATTTCCAACACTAACAACATGCTCAAGAGAACAACAAGCTGAATTTTTGGACATTGCTATCTTGTCACATTCCATTGTTAAATCATATTCCAATCCAAATTCACAATGAAATAAACATAACTAGGGTTTTATAGCATTGAAGACAATGAACCATTGAAAAGGTCAGAGCACAAACTACAATCACATACATGAAAATCAAATGAGTAAAAACTCAAGAAAACTCCAATTTTCCTTGGATTTTAACACATGAATGGATGCATGATGAGTTGCAAAAATATACAAAGTGTGATGTCAAACCCTAACAAAGCTACTCTCCATTAAAATCTGATTCACTTGCAAGCAAAAAGGTTAAGAAACAACTCTATGAAAATGAAGAGGAAAACAAACAGATTGACCTGAAAGTTGATGGCTGAAAGAAGCCATTGATGGTTCTCTTCAAGTTCATGTTCATTGATCACCACTGAAGATGAATTATATATATAAATGTAGAGAGGAAAGGTAAACAAGTTGGCAACCAAATAGTCAAATGTGAAGACCAGATTGATGAGGATGAATTGATGTTCATTCATTGCAATGGTAATGTTTTTGGTAGGGGAGGTTGGATTTGTTGAGTTCACAAGATAGGACAAGATATTGTTTGTCAGCAATTTGAAAGTGTGCATGGAAAGATTGAAAGGTTTTTTTTCCCTAGTGAGATTAAATGTTGACAAAGTTCTTTTTTTTTTAAATAAAATTGGAAAAAAAAAAATCTATGTAATGGTAATAGTCACCGAAGACATCACTTTTTTTTTAATAATATTTAAATCTATGATTCAAAGAAGAATAAGCTTAAGTTCTATATGAATAATTTTTTTTTAATAAACATCTGCTAATATCATTAACCGTAATTTCGATTTTAATAGTACATCCACAAATATTGATGGCAAATATATTATTTTTGGAGTCAGTGGAAGACGTGTGATGTCTTTCCTGTATGCACTGTTTTGGATAAATAATAATAATAATAATAATTTCTAATAATTATTATTGTTATTATTACGATGTTTTGAATCACTTAATTTTTTTCTAATAATTAAGTTAATTTTTTTTAAAAAAATGAGTAGACCACAATTTCGTTAAAAGATGATATGGTACAAAAACGACAAAATATAGGCCAGTAAATAATCCAAAACTAAAAATATAGTATAGATGCCAAAAATAGATCTTCCAAGAATGGATAAATTGAAATTGAAGCAAAAATAACACAAAAAAAAAACATATGAAACAAATTTTGAAATAAAATAGTTTCAAAAATTTTTATTCTAAAATGATTTTTTTAACACTTACAGATTACTGTATGAAATTTTCATCTGTATGTTTGTTGAAATCAACATTTTCCCACGAATAGTGAAAACATAAAAAAAAAACACAATTCAAAAGAAATGAAAAGGAGGAGTTTATTTAAAATTATGATTGTATTATTCTGATGATAATAATGCATCACAACAACATACAACTACTCTTATTTTTGGCTTTGGTTGCCTTCTGTCTAACCATTTAATGGAAAGTAGCTAGTTTGGTTTTCAAAATTATTTTTAATTTTCAAATTCTTTATGTGGTTTTAATGGCTTGTTTGACCACGTTCCTTGTATATATGAGGCCATATGTATAATTAAATAAACTTCCCTTATTATATATATATTTAATAAATGCGACAAGTGAAACATAATCAGATGTGTTTGTGAGAGTAAAATATTGACTGTCTATTTCTTGCATCATCACCCAGCAACACAAGATTTAGGTTGTAAACCTGCATTCACAAATGAGGATCTATTACTACTGTTGCATCTAGAGAGATTTAAACTTGAGGTTTTTAATTCCTCATACCACACTTTTACAGGGGAGTCAATACCACTAGACTAAGAACCTTTTGACTACATGAATTTCATGTTTGCATATATTAATAAGTATTTTTTTTATCAGTTAAATTATGTCTTTTCTATCAAAGTGGAACACGAAATGTGCCTAGTGTCATGTCTGTAATAGTGTCCAACCATGGTTGAGTTAGTTAACCATGAGTTTAGTTACTTAAGGGTTAAGTCTTGGGAGCCTATAAAAGGCCCCTTGGTGTTTGTAAGAAAGCATCCTTTGTTCAAATAAAAATCCCAAGCTTTCTGAATATATCTCTCTTGTTTTTATACATCCCTTTTCCTACTCTCCTCTCTAAATCTCGATAGCTTTCGCCCTAACCTTTACTTCACTTGGATGAGTTCCAAGTAAGTTGAAAGGCATCTCCAACGATCCCATCACCGTCCCCGGCGTGAGACTGTGACCTGGTTCTAGTGGTATCAGAGCTATAGTTTCTTTTCTCAACAATGACTACAAGGTAATATTTACCATGTAGGGGTAAAATCTTTAATGGGGTCCCCAACATGTAGATAGAAGGTTTTATCTTGGTATTATAGCTTTTACTGGTCCATGAATTTTTATAAAAATCCAAAAATGAGTTTTGTGTATAAATAAGTTTTGTTTTTTTTTTTTGAAAAAGAAAAGTTGAACTTAAAATGAATCTTTTATGTGAAAAGAGTTGATTTAACTAATATGAAGAGTAAGACAAACTGGAGAACACCAAAAGTACCCTTCAATGAGAAGGACATGAGGTCCGTTAAAGGGAAAAGAGTGTGGAGGTAAGTCTGAACTCTAAAAGTTGTAAAAGGTTAACTCTCACATATGAAAAGATAATCATTATGTTTACAAAAAAAATTACTCTTCTAAGTAATTATGCAAAGTGGAACACTCAGGCTTTGGAAACTGCAGATAGAAAAATGTTAGTACACTCTAAGACGGTAAGTTTAAAAGAGCCGACAGAGAATGTCCATGGTGAAAGGAAGATAATTTTTCAAAAAATCCATAAAAATTAAAAAACCAACAAAAACCAAAAAACAAGTTTTTACTTTCAATAAATATGGGCAAAGTAAAGTTATTTGCCAAGGTTAAAGCTTTTATCATATTACATGTTTGGATCTTGTTGTTGCATAAGAATTTTCTTATTCTCTCTCACTCGTTTAAATTTATTTTCTGCAAAGTAGCAAATAGATTTAATTTCTGCAAAGAATAAGTAGATTATATTTTCTACAAATCTTATTTCAGTACATTTTATTTTAGCAAAAAAAGTAAATAATCTAAATTTTATTTAATTTGCAAAAAACATAAAAAAAAAATCAAAATAATTATAATCAAACAACAAAATATTAAAACAACAAAATATTAAAACAACAAAATACTAAATTAATTAAATCAAAAGATTATTTAAAAGAAAAACAAAAATCAAATCAAATGAAAAACATATCAAAGCAATAAAACATAACATGGAAGAAATAATTGAAATAAATATATCCAGGATATGACTGGACAGTAGATTTTGAAGAATTATCAGAAGATATAGATGATATAAAATTCCTAATAGAATGCAGATACGATAAATATAATTATCCAATAAAATTAAAAACAGAAGAAAATTATATAATAGAAGAAATTAATACTTTTGAAGATAAAGAAGAAACATATATAATGGAAGAAATCAATAAAAATGAAGAAGATGAAAAATATAAAGAAATGATAAGACAATTAGAAGAAATTAATATAGAAGAAATAATGATGAACATAGAATCAAGAACAATTAATAATCAAGATAATCAAAGAGCAGAAAGTTCAAACACCAGAACAATAGTAACCCCAACAACAATTGAAAGAATTAGTAGAACAACACAACATTTACAATTTCCATCACAACATAATTTCACTTCAACTAATTATTATGAACAAAATTATAAAACATATAAAGAAAAACCAGACCCATTAGAAGTTATAAAAACAATGGCCAAACAAAATAATGAAGGAAGCATGTTAGTATTAAGCACAGTTCATCCTAAAAAATGGCCAGAATTAATAGATAGATGAAAATCAGACGCCATAAATGCATTAGAAAGAATACCTCATACATTAGATTCAATAGGAACAACAAATTTCATTGAAAATCTTTTAGGAACCACTGTAAGAAATTTATTAAATAGTTAAAAAATAAACTATTCAGAAGAATATCAATACATGGTACAAGTGACAAATAATCCATACAATGTAATAGGACAAATTAGACAAATCATATTAGGAACCAGTCCATCTAGAGGAGATACATTATTACAAGATATGGCAGCCAGAGATTTAGAAAGTCTCCAAATTCAAAACTTTGGTGAAATAGTACAATTCAGTCAAGCATATATCATCTTAGCAGCCAAAACAGGAAGAGCATTTACAAATAATGAATTAACTAAAAAATAGTTTAACAAACTCCCTAAACCCCTAGGAGATATCATTTTAAAAAATTGGATAGAAAGAGGACATTAAAATTTAACTGGGATAGGGCCAGCAATAATGTTCACATTTAATTACTTAAAGGATAAATGTTAAGAAGCAAAAGCAAATAGACAAATCTCAAATTACAGCTATTGTAGTAAAATATATGTACCAGCTCTAAATAATGAATCGAAAAAACAAAAAGGATTAAAAAGAAGCCAATACTTTAAAAAAGAAAGACCTAAACCAAATCATGTTAAAAAATTCAAAACACATAAACCACCAGGAAAATGTAAATGTTATTTATGTGGTATAGAAGGACATTATGCTAAAGAATGCAATAATCCACAAGTAAAAAAAGAAAGATTAAATATGTATCAAAATTTAGAAATCCAAGATGAAATTGATATAGTAAGTATAGACAGCAATAACAGTGAAAATGTTAGTGATATTTGCAGTATATTTGATGGGAATTAAGACCAAACTTTTTCCTAGAAGAAACAGAAAACCCATATAATATAAAATGAATAAACAAACATACAATCTAGATATAAATCCAAAATATTTATTAGAACAATACAATCAAGTTGAAAATTTTGAAAAATGCAAACATGAATTTAAACCATTTAAAATAAATTATAAAACAAAATGTGATAAATGCCATAAATTTCATATAACAAAACATAGAATAACATGCAAAAAATGTGAATTATCTTTATGTAGAAAATGTGTATTAGACCTTTATAATATTACATTTGAAGAACAAAAAATAGAAAAACCATATAAAAAGTTTTATCAAGACAAAAAAATTATATAACACTTATTAAAAAGAATAAAAACTTTAGAGGAAGAAATTAGTAAATTACAAGAAGAATTAAAAAAAAAAATATAACCATTCAAGAATAAAATAAAGATAATAATTCAAAAATAATCAATTATCAAAAATTATAATGACTCAAGAAAATGAAGATAAAAATTTAATAGAAAGTGCAATGGCTATATAAAGACAACAATTAAAGTGCCTTTGGATAAAATGAAGATGGATTCAAAATTTTAGGAAAGGAATAATAGACACAGGAGCAAGTAAAACCTACATAACAGAAGATATTGTCCCATTAAAATATAGAAAAACAACAATATAAAAAGCATTAGTAAATGATGCCTTTGGAAATCAATTAATCTTAAATGAAAAATTGGTAGATTGTTCAATCATTTTAAATAACCAGCTATATAATTTACCATACACTTGGATAAAACCAATAACAAATGAAAATTCTATACAATTTTTATTAGGCATGAATTTTATTAAAAATCAAGCAGGAGGAATATTCATTCAAGGAGAAAAAGTAATGTCATTTAATAAAGCAAATCATCTAGAAACAACAACTAAAGTGCAATCTTTAGAATATCTATCATAATTAAATATTCCATTAGATGAAGAAATTGAAGTCATAAATTACATTGAATTAAATCAAATAACTCCTTTAAAAGATAAAATTGAACCCATATTAGAAGATCTAAAGAAAGATGAAACCATAGGAGAAAATCCAATTAAAAACATAGATAGAACAAATGAAGATTGTAAATTAGAAATAATAAATCCATATATCAGAATAACTTGTCCAGTAACAAAAGTAACCCCATATAAACAAGAAGAATTTGACAAACATATAAAAGAATTAATGGATTTAAAAATAATAGAACCAACAAAAAGTCCTCATAGAACCAGAGCATTTATAGTAAATAAACATAGTGAAATAGTTAGAGGAAAAAACAGAATGGTAGTTAATTATAAAAGACTTAATGATAACACAGAAGATGATAGATATCTATTACCAAATAAAGAAGCATTATTAAATAAAATCAAAGGCACAAATATTTATAGTAAATTTGATTTAAAAAGTGGCTTTTGGCAAGTAAAATTAGAAAAAGAAAGTAGAAAATGGACAGCATTCGTAACACATAATGGACATTATGAATGGAAAGTCATGCCATTTGGCTTAAAAAATGCTCCACAAACTTTTCAAAGAAAAATGGATTATATATTTAGAAATGATTCATTCATTGTCACTAACATTGATGATATTTTAATATTTAGTAACAATATAAAGGAGCATATAAATCACTTAAAAATATTTTTTCAAAAATGTAAAAGACATGGTCTAGTCTTATCTGAGAAAAAAGATGAAAATAGGATGCAGAAAAATAGAATTTTTAGAAGTAAGCATCGGAAAAAGAGAAATAGAATTACAAAAACACATAGTAAGCAGTATCTTTGAAATGCCTGACAAATTGGAAGGACTAAAACAGATTCAATCATTTTTAGAAAAATTAAATTATGCAAGAAATTTCATACCAAATCTAAGCAAACTAGCTGGACCTCTATATAATAAAACAAAACAAAATGGTGGAAGAAAATTTAATAATGAAGACATCAAATTAGTACAGAAAATTAAACACATTGTAAGCAACATCAAACTTTTGGAATTACCACCACCAAATTCATATTTAATAATTGAAACAGATGGTCATATAGGAGGATGGGGAGCTATTTTAAAATTTAGACCCAAAAAAGAATCAATGAAAAATGAAGAAAAAATTAGTAGATATGATAGTAGAACTTATAATACTAAAGTAACAAGCACAGATGCAGAAATTTTAGTATGTATAAAAGCCATGGTAAAATTCAAATTGTTTGTCATAGAAAGTAAAATTTTTTTATTAAGAACTGACTGTCAAGCTATAGTATCTTTTTATCATAAAAAGTTAGAAAATAAATTGTCCACAAACAGATGATTAACATTTATAGATTACATAATTGGAAATGGTTTTCATGTTGTTATTGAACATATTAAAGGAAAAGATAACACTATAGCAGATCAATTAAGTAGGATTATACAAGAAAATAAGCTTAATTGAACACGAAAGACTTGTCCATCCATATAGTAAGACTATGGCTGCAAAGACCAGCAGGTCCATTAGCGTTCTTACTATGGTGGGAGTCTGGATTACCATTCCCAAATTAAAAAAAAAATTACTAACAGAATTCTGTTTTGCAGATGATCAAACCAAAAACCTCTTCTGCTCAAGAAAAAATTCCATTAAATCTTCCCTGTCAACCCCCAACCTCTCCACCAAAATCCAATATCAAATTCCACACCACCAGCAACAAACTATCCTTGATAATCTTTTGGCCAATAGAAATAATTCTCATTTTCTCCAAACAATGAAAACACTTAGCCAATATTTCCAAGACCAAAATTAATCCAATCAAATCATTCCATATAACTCCACATTACATCAACCATAATAAAAAATTTACTCACCACCAGCTGTTGAACATTTCATTGCTCAAGACCAAAAAATCAAATTATTGGAAACAAAAATTGAAGTCAAGAAAAAAGAAATAGAAGAGCTTAATAAAAAACTTCAAAAAATGACTAAAGATTATAAAGAGATGTCCCAACATGTGATCCAAGATCAAAAACAAAAAGAAGAAAAGCTTGAAAGGTTCCCTTCAACTGTTCGTGAAGTACAACAAATTATCTTACAAAAAGTTTTGAAGATAGCATATGAAGACTTTGTTCAGACTCAGATACTTCTTAGAGAAATGGCTAAAGATAATATACATCCTCATGGTATGGCACTTTCTGTTGACTTATATCAAGACGTTGCACACCGCCATCAAGACTGCTATTGTGAAAAAGGTTTCTTCATCGTCAAAGCATCATTCGAGCTATCTTCCTGGACTAACAAAGAAATAAAAGGAATACCAATTCGTATAGAAAAGCTACTACAATATGGCATGATTAGTAGATTAGTACTTACAAGGCCAAAATAAGTCAAGTTCTTTCAAAAGCATTGGAAACTCTCATATCTACTAGTTAAAATATTCAAGAAGCTGAAGTTACCTACAGTTATAAATTTATCAATCAAATCTATTCCACCAAGCTATGAAGAAGGATATTTGGAAGATGCAAGACATCAAATCACTGTGGAATTATTCATGAAGTCTGTTCCTTATCAGATACATATCCCCATCGAAGTATTCATAGAATAAATGCAGCTTTTTACTACCCCAGTTATTGAGCAACTTTCTTTGTGGCGAGCATTCACTTTTATCTCCATCAGACAATCTTATTATTATCCCTTAGAAATGGAGGATTCTACCATGAAAGTCTATGCAAGAAAAGAGGTACTTCCTATAGATATTCCATTTGCAAATCTCAAATACAATAATCCCCTAGCAGTATAACACTTCAATGACGTCAATGCTATTATCTTACTTCAACACTTGGGAGATTATTCTTCAAGCTACCTCCCAATAATTGAAGATCCAGATGAAGACCTTCCTTTAGGCATTCCTCGAGGCCAACCATCTAATCCTTATGACTCAGACGAATCCATATTCCATCAAACGGATAATATAACCATTGCTCATCTTTTGGTGGACTGAAGCAATGTTGTTTGTTTTTAATATGTAAAGGAGTCGGTGTTTGTTTTTTTAGTGTGTAAAATAGGTTTGCGACTGTAGCAACAGTGGTTTTACTGTTGTAAAAACTTGGGCTCTGCCCATGGTTTTGTGAGTGGTTTTGTTTGGTAAGTGTCTTGTCAAGTGTCATATCTGTAATAGTGTCCAACCATGGTTGAGTTAGTTAACCATGAGTTTAGTTACTTAAAGGTTAAGTCTTGGGAACCTATAAAAGGCCCCTTGGTGCTCGTAAGAAGGCATCTTTTGTTCAAATAACAATCCCAAGCTTTCTGAATATATCTCTCTTGTTTTTATGCATCCCTTTTCATACTATCCTCTCTAAATCCCGATAGCTTCCGCCCTAACCTTTACTTCACTTGGATGAGTCCCAAGTAAGTTGAAAGGCATCCCCAACCATCCCGTTACCGTCCCCGGCGTGAGACTGTGGCCTGGTTCTAGTGCGCCCATGGCCCTTTAATTCCAGGGGTTTGACTCAACCTAGTTGGGCTCGTAGTGGTGTTGTACTTTTCAAGTTAAACGTAAAAAATTTGAAAAAAAATCCAATATATATATATATATTAAATGGAGCACAATCTCCATAAATGACTAGATATAGAATTATTTGCATGAAAAAGTTAAATGTTCAATTAAGATTTTATATAAAAAAATATTAACTAGCAACTAATAAGAAGTTCTTGAAATTTTTTGAGAGAAAGGACATAAGAGTAGAAAAGAAAACTCTTTTAAAAGCTTTTTTTTGTGTTTTTATTATTAAAAACTTATAATAAATAAAAAAAATTTATTGATCAAAAGTTGCAATTTTTTTAGTTTGTTTTTTTCAACTATTAAAAAGTTTTAGGTTAAGTGGTTTTTAT
This sequence comes from Dioscorea cayenensis subsp. rotundata, assembly GCF_009730915.1. NCBI lineage: Eukaryota > Viridiplantae > Streptophyta > Magnoliopsida > Dioscoreales > Dioscoreaceae > Dioscorea > Dioscorea cayenensis. Next base: position 3,665,584 of record NC_052487.1, read on the forward strand.
TTATTGTTATTATTTGCTATTTTAATTTTAATATATAAAATTAAATCTAGTTAAAACTCAAAATAATCCTTACATACAATGCACTTTTGAACTAGGAATGGAAGTGAGGTGGGGAATACCCGCTCCCCTCGGGGACGTCTCCCCACATGGAGTGGGGATTCTTCGAAAGTTCGAAACGTTCCCCCCTCTGGGCGGGGTTCCATGCTCCCCGCCCGAGGCGGGGCAAGGCAGGGGCGGGGATCCCCCACCAATAAAAATATATTATCTACTTTTATTGTATTTATTAAAAAATATTTCAACATGAATATAATATTAATATATATAAAATCATCAAAGATTTGATTTTTTTAGAAAAATATTTGTGATATTTTATTAATAATGTTGTAGTAAATATAACTTACTTAACTTGTACTTTAATATTGTTGTTTAATCATATATTATATTATGACTTGTTAGGAGAATTTTTTTGTGTGAATTTTTATTTTATATATAATGTGTATGTTGTAAACAAATTGGGTGAGAATTTAAATTTTATGTCATCATACAATATTATTTTTATTCAATTGTATATAGCATTTTTTTTTTATCAATGTTTTAGGCCGGGCGAGGATTCCCCGTTGGGGAATGACCGAGAGGGATTTCTCCCCGGCGAGGAATTTTGGGCCAAGGAATCCCCGCCTAATGGGGAGCGGGGATGAGGACAGGGATCCCATTCCTCGTCTATCCCGACCCCATTTTCATTCCTACTTTTGATGCTAATTATATATATATATATATATATATATATATTATATTGGATAGGAAGTTCGTCACTATCATTTAGATGTCTCAAACAAGAACTAATATGCTTTTTTTAAATGTGGACAAGTTTACATGTTAAAATCGTGCACAAAAACGGAGTTAATTCTTCAACACATTTGTGTCTTCATTTTGTATGTGTCAAGTTCAAATTCAGTACTGATGATGAACATTTTTAGCAAGATACATGATGTCACTAGACTAAGAGATCATTAATATATTTTTTAAATAAAATATATATGATTTTGTTTCAAAATTTTATGGGTTTTTTTTAAAGCAACAAATCATAGATAGGAGACATTGGGGTTCATTTCACTAGTAGTCACAAAAATTTCATCATAATAATGTTGTGGCCACATATATTTTTTTATAACGCTAAAGCCATTTATTTTCTCTCCATGAGCACTGAAAGCCACAATGGTATCTTTCCAGGCCATTTTCGGTGATTGTGATGATGTGGTTGCCAATAAGTTTATTAAAATCATAACAACGGCCCACGTGGCATTCCACCTCATATGATTGTTGGATAGGATCCACGTTAGTGCTGCGTCAGCTTCCTACATGGTTGTCTACAATAGACAGTCTCCCTTCTCTCTCCCCTAAGGTTACTCCAATCTCTAGATTAGGGCATCAATTTTGCTGGCCACTTACCGAAAGAGCCGAAATGACCACGTCTCCTTCACTGAATCAAAACATCGCCAACCACTTCCCGATATGGTCCCCCCACGCTACCAGCTTCCCAAAGCTAACCAAATGAAGCTAGATCATATGATAAGCCAAGGAAGTTGAATGACCGGCTTAATTTCACGTTATTATTGAAGGAAGTGATCAGCTTCATTTCTCTTTTGATTTTTGGCCATTTAATGATATTTTGTGCAAAGGTTGTATAATCCATTGAAGGAATTGTGTTTGAGACTTAGATTTTACAATCATTGGATCGTGTGAGATTGTTATTTGTCAGATTATGTGAGATTGCAATTTATTTTAATTAGATTTGTATCTTTGTTTGTAAGATGAATTGAAGGAGCTGACTTTGAGATTGTAATTTATTTCAATTGAATGATTTATTGAGGGTTTTGAATTTATGTAAGGTGATACTAAATTTGTTTGTGTATGAATTTTTCAAATAAAGTCGATACTGAATTTGATTGTGTATGAATTTTCAAATAAAGGCCACAAAAGTATTTGGTTCATTGCAGATTTGCACATTTGCAAATACCAAATATGCAAAATTTTACATTTGTTTCAAATAAAAGCAACACTAGATCTGCACATTTGTTTCATAAAGGTAATACCAAATTTGCAGATTTAAGGGTAATACCAAATATGGATATGCAAATATAAAAAACCTACTCCATAAAAATTGCATAAGACCAATACATTTAACATACAAATATAACTTGGTTCTGCAGATATAAAATTGAATCTTGTAAAAACTGAATATCTGGTCATTTAACCAGCAGAAATAACCTAGTAATGCAGATGTGGCATGGAAACCTATAAAAACTGAGACAAATTGAATATGGAAAAACTAAAACAATAGCAAATTTAATAATTCCCAGGTACACAATTGAATACAATTACCAAACTGAGACAATATCTGGAAAATCTGAGATATATGGGTTGTAGAATTCTGAGACATTGAACAACACAAAATAGTGCACAAATTAAAGCTGGAAAACTGAGACAATTCCCAGGTATTCAATTCCCAGTTTATAGTCAACACAAATATCATCACATAATTGTGAAACCTAAGCAATTCTCAGGCACACATAAAATAGTGAATGATTTGATCAAAGTCACAATTGATATTGCTTAAGGTTACACTTGCTTAAGGTTGCCATCAGCCTTAACTAGGGAAGAAGCCATGTTTGCATGTGGAGATTGAGTTTCTCTTGTGTAGTAGATCAAATTCCCTAGGTTAGAAACACTAACATTGCTAGACCTACTGATGCTGACATTTAGAACTAGTCCTTGGCTTGTAATGTCACTGGGTTGCATAGATTGAGATTGCTGGGTATCTATGACATCAGGAGGTTGAGTTGGTTCATTCCCAGTTACAATACTGCCAATTGAAGCATTTTCTGTTGCAGTAGCCTGCCTCTTCTGTGAAGAAAACAAAGTTGAAATAATTATTGCATCTTTGCAACTCATAAGAAATACCAAAAAAAATTATAGAAACATTACATGAGGTAGTTTCTATCTTTTTGAGCCAAGATTTGGAGGTATGTCCCCATTGGCCAGCCATTATTAGGAAAAAATACTACTTAGCCATATATGAACTGAAATAAAACACATAAATGAAATTTTTGATATGGTCTGTTGCATTGGAACTGAAATAAAACACGGAACCCTTACTTTGTCATGTGCCTTTTGTTGTGGCCTATTGCATGACATAAGCCACATTTTACAGTGCTTAAACCATTTCTTACTAATTTTTGTTTGCCTTTGCCAAAAGTGTTGGAATTTGAATTTAATGCCTTCAAGGCATTTTCAATTTCCTTAGGCTTTTTTTCTCCTTGCAGTTGCTTTCCTTCCCCTCTATCACCTCCCAATTGGAGGTGGGATCACTCGTGTGTCATCAGTCACCTCTGGCCAAAGTTCTTCATTGTTGGTGGGGTTTATGTAATGATCATAGACCCTGAGATATGTTGACACCATGCATGAAGCATGTACAAATTCCTCTGGAAGCTGATTATTGCCATATATTGCACTAATTGCATGAGGGCATGGCAAACCTATCAATTCCCACCTCCTACATGTGCAAGTATGCTCAATCATATCAACAATAAAGGACCCTCCAACCCCTATGATATGAATCTTGGGTCCACCTGAAAAATCTGGTGTCTAGCATTGAGCCTCTTCCTTCATTTTATCAAGCTTTCTTCGGATCTTTGGTCATATAGTTCCCTTATACGTCAGAATCTATTCCTTCTTCTTCTTTTTCTTCTTCTTCTTCTTCTTCTTCTTCTTCTTCTTCATCCTCCTCATCAATTTGATCTTGATCATCTCAAGCATTGTGATAATCCTCTTGTCCCTTATATTAAATATATACCTGTTGAAGCACTCACAAATATTGTTCAAGAGGGTGCCACACTTGCTTGATGTTCCAAACAATGCTCTAGTCTAGCTTGCATAGGGTCTATCCTCATGATCAAGCCATCTTCTTGCATCTGGGTTCTCTTTTTCTATTTCTCCAAGCTAGTAATTAAACCTTTGCACATATGTTTCCCTTTGAATTTATCCCTGAAATTTGTGCAGATATGTTTGACACAGTTTCTGTGCTCAACATTTGGGAATATATCTTGAACAACCTTTTTTAAGCCTTGCAGTCACAATGTAAAACTTAAATCACAGTTAGTAGTACTATAATATAGTTTAAGAGCAGAAAACTAACCTTTTGTCGATCACTCATTATGGTGATATATTTGCTATTCCAAATCTCCAAATCATCCTTCAATAGCTCTATAAACCATATTCATGTTTCTTTATACTCCACCAAAACTATTGCATATGCAATGGGAAATATACAGTCATTTGGGTCAATTCCTACTGCTAACAGCAATTGCCAATCATAGAGAACTTTCAAGAAACAACCATCCAATCTTATAAATGGCCTACAACCTAACTAAAATTCATCCTTCAATGGCTTTAGACAAACATAAAATCCTTTGAATTATTCTTCATCTCTCCACAAAATCATTGTGGTCCTTGGATTACTTTGTTTAAATTCAGCTACATACCTGTGCATGTTTGTATATTGCTTAGCTTTATCTCCATTAACTCACTTCATTGCTAAGTTTTTCATTCTCCAAGCTTTCATAGTAGAAATTGTGAGACCATGGTCATCCTTGACTTGTTTAATTAACCCATTGCAACTCCAATTTGGATCAGCCCTGAATTTTTCATGGTATTTAATGGCTAGCCACCTTGAAGTTACATGGAAATTGTTGAAAACTTTCCCACAGCTATGATCAAAGTTAGCACTTTAAATCTACACTGATGGGTTGTTGTTGTTCATGCGAGCTGCATAGATCTTGAAACTGCATTGCTAGTTATGGCATGCACAAATGACCCTTTTCTTGTCATTCTGCAGGAACCAAAGCTGAAATATGTACTTAATCCCCCAATTTCGACAAGTCTTCTTTAGTTGGTCAAAGTCCCTAAACACCATCCCAACTCATAATCTTGGGTTGTAGAATTCCTTCTCTTCATTAAACTCCATAAATCTACTTTGACCATCACTATCTAATTCATGTTATGTTAACAACTCTTCAGAACTACCATTTTTTGAGTCATTTTCTTCACCAACAAGAGATCCTTCTGTTGCACTACTGATTTATGAGAAAGAATGGATGTCAGCTGGTCTACCTCTTTGTTCATCCATGACCTGCTCATAATCCTCATCACCATATGGGATATCATAGTTAGGATCTATAAACTCCTCTTCTCCAGTTGCAGGTTCATCAAGCAAGCTAGTATTCAAATCCTCTTCCATATCAAACTAGCTGCTTACTAACACTTGGGGAAAAAATAGCAAATCAGGATTTAGTTTATTAAAATCTGAAAATAAGGACATTACCAGCATATATGTTTATTAAAATAAGTAGTACAATTTCTCCAAGCCTATTTTCATAACCAACTTTTGTATATAAAACACTCCCATACAAACCCAAAATAAGATCAGAAACTACTTTTTATAAAAACATTAGAATCTGCAAGCCATAAATATTTCCCAACCTCTACATATGAGAATAAGTGCTGATCTATCCAGCAAAAAAAAACTATTCCAATATGCACAGGAGCCAAAAGTTTAAAAACAAAGATCTAAAGATCCAAAACAAATTGAAGAAAATTTCTTGAAAAAATCATCTTAGAAAACAGATAAACACACACACAAGGGAAATTGTGCTTACATATTAATTAAATAGAGGGTTTGATATCAGATTAAAAATTACCAATCCTACACCTAGAACTCCTCCAAAGAACTCAATCGGTAATGCATGAACCAGAACTTCTGAACTTATTTTGCATCAGTCACAGTATAGAGTAATACCCAAATAAAATAAAATAAAATAAATCAAACACTCACCCAATATGAACTACCTGCAAGAATGATGTTCAACTGAACTACCTACAAGAATGGTGTTCAACTGAGCTACCTGTAAGAAAAAAGTTTTAATACATAACTGCCTGTTGATTAACTTAAACAAAACCAATGAGAAGCTTACCGGGGGAGGGGGGGAGGGGGGTTGGAAGGGAAGAAAGGAAGGGGTGGAGAGGAAACCTCACTGAAGTTTAGGGACTGGCTTTGGAGAGGAAATGGGGCCGCTTGGACAAGAGATGCCGTAATCTGGAGATTGGAGTGACCTTAGGGGCGAGAGAAGGGTGACTATCTATTGTGGACAGCCATGTAGGAAGCTGACGCGGCGCTAATGTGGATCCTGTCCAACAGTCATATGAGGTGGAATGCCACGTGGGTTATTGTTATGATTTTAATAAATCCGCTAATAGCCACATCATCCCAATCGACGGAAATGACCCAGAAAGAGACCATTGTGGCTTTCAGTGTGCTCAGAGAGAAAATAAATGACTTCACTGTTATAAAAAAAAAAACCATTTGTGGTCAAAGCATTATTATGATAAAACTTTGTGGCCACTAATGAAATGAACCCGAGACATTGGTCATTCTTATCAACGATTTTTTATCTTTAATGTTTTGTTTTTGGTTTAGTTATGTTTTTTTATTATCCATTTGTGTTTGTTTATGAAGATTGGTATATATACTACGTTTCTATTCATTAATTATCATATGGACTTCAATCTCAATGTTAATGCTAGTTTGGCACTTTATTTATTTGCTTATTTATTTTTATTTTCACCCGTTAATTTTTAGGGATCTAAAAAAATAGATCTTCTATTAGTAGGTGTGTGTGTGTGTTTTTTTTATAAAATGTGACAAATATATATATATATATATATATGAAAACAATACAAATATAAATTTTAACTTGGTTTTGCATCTTCAAGGAAGATTAATAGCGTGGAGTAGAATAAAATTTTAATAACTTACAAAGAACTTACCAAAAATTAGAGGTATAAATGAAACAAACTTTAATATAAATCCAATGTAATTTTGAACCTTCCAGAGAAATATATCATAATATCGTATCGGAGAGCTGGCAACGCAAGTACATTTACGAGGGTATATAATCAAAATAGAAAGTAATGTAAATTCAATTTAGTTTTGGACCTGTAAGAAAATATAAACTATATGGAACAGAATCAAATTCAAATATTCAAAGGGACCTACAAGGAATATTATGTAATTTGACCATCAAGCATCCAGTGCATCTTTCAAGGGTTTAAATGCAACTTTTTTAATAAAAAAATAAAAAAAAAATGTCACCTCGATAAAGTTTTGGACTTAAAAGAAAATATAAATCATAGGGTGTAAAATTAAAATTTAAGTATTTTAAAGGACCTACAAGGATTATCCCCAAAATTTGACCATGTACTAATCGGTAATAAAGACACGTGGGCCAATGAAATATGAATTAGTCCCATGTTTTCCAACGGCCAAGATTTAATCCGACAAACTCGACCATAGCCGGTAACTCCCCCCGGTTCACCGCCGACAGCCGGTTTCCAGCCGTTGGAGATTCAAAAACGAGAAGCGGTCTCACTCCGCATCCGACGGCTGATATTCCATCAAGATCACCAATCACCAGATTATGACCGTTGGATCGAGCGACTTCTACCAAGCTTTGTAACGTAGGGTTTGAAAACCACCCCTTTTCTCTCCGCTCCTCCATTTTTTTTTTTAGTTTGAAAACTAAAGAGAAAAGTCTCACTGGATTTCAAAGGCCTCGTGCTCTCGTTCTCGCTCCGATCGAGGGTTTCCAGATCTCGGTTCCGTTCCTCATGCTCGATCCCAATCCGTGTTTTGATTCCACAGGCAATGCCCTTACCTCTTCCTTTCAGTTCCTGATCCTGAATTTTTGAAAATACTTGGCAATTAGTGATTGTTTTGTTAGTTTTTGTGGTTTTTGGTGGTTTATGAGTTCTGTTTTTGTTCTTTGTGATTTTTGCAGGTTATTGGAAATTTTGGGTTTGGATTCTGCAGGCAATGCCCTTGCCCCAGCCTTTTTGGTTTGGAATCTTGAAATCATGGAATTAGTTGGTAATTACTGATTTTTGATGGTTGTTGGTAATTTTATAAGTTGGGCAGTTGTTCTATATGATTGTTGTTGGAAATTTTGGGTTTTTGGATCTCGGAGGCAATGCCTTTGCCCCTGTATTTTAATTTTGAACCTTGAAGTCATGGAAATGGTTAGTAATTAGTGATTCTTTGGTTGCTACCAGTTATTTGGATTGTAGTTGGGCATCTGTTCTCTTTTATTCTTGGAAATTTGGGTGTTAATGTGATTTTTTATTGTTAGATTTTGGTGGATTTGGTTCTGTAGTTTTGAAAATTTGGCATCCTAATCTAAGGATTTAAGTAGATGGATCTGGTTTCTAACTTAGTTTTGGCATTGAATACTGGTTTTGAGTGGATGAGATTCTTGGGCGGTTTTCACTTGACTCATGGTATTAGTTGTATATTGTAGATCCAGTGTCTGATGTTTCGTGATTTTGTTGGGAGTGGAATGCCTACTTTTCATGTTTGATGATGTTGTTCTGCGATTTGGTGAGATTGGGGTGTTTGTGTCAGGGCATTGGTTGAAGGACGATGGCAGGTGATAAGGGGAAGAGTGCTAAGAAAGGCGAGGCTTCATCTTCTGCTGCTCCACCAGATGGCAGTGGGAATGAGCTTCAGAGACAACGGCCTCTTCATGGGTATGTACTAGAAGTGATTCATTCTGATCAGGCATTTGAACTTATCAAATTTGAGTACTTTTTTGTTTTGTAGTTTCATTTTGCTTGTTTTCTGCTTGAAAAATGGAAATTTGAACACAATTGTGATTCTTTTATAGGAGAACCACCGGTCCAACCCGTCGTTCAACTAAGGGACAGTGGACTGCTGAAGAGGTAAATCTGCAAAGCCCCTTATGTGTATTGCAATCATCATGATGTAAACCAGTTTCTATTTTATCCTCTGCACTGCAATTTATGTTTGACAAAAATTTTGAGTTGCTCAAACTTATGAGGAGTTCATTGTCTTTCCATGAGGTTTGGATTATGTGCTACAGCTAGAACCTTTGACAGTTACACAGGCTTCTTCATATCTCCTACTGAGGAATTAGCTTATGCTTAATCTTTTTGCATTTATTTTTGATTTAACTTCTAAAATTTTTCTATATGTCATATAATGATTAGTCTAGGAATGAATCTTTGTAATTGTTAGTGACATTTCTCCACCATCTAAAAGCTCAAAGGTTGATTTCCTTCTAGATTCATGGACTTGGTTTCAATTATATGCTAGGGCTTACAGGTGTAATTTGAATTGCACTGCCTCTTGAATTGTTGATGTTCTGACTAATAAGCTCAATTTTTATATCCAATAATACACCTGCGTCTAAACATACTCAGCCTAACTCCGTAGTGGCAACTGATATGTGTGAATAGTTTAAGTGGGTTGAAGAATTATTCTATTCTAGATTATTTTATTGTTAGGCAGGTCTGAATTGTGTTTGTTGAAGCTTGCTTCTTTTATTGCTTATGCAGGATGCTATATTGTGTAAAGCTGTCCAGCGTTTTAAGGGGAAAAATTGGAAGAAGATAGGTACACCAACAGATTTACCCACTTTATCAAGTTATTCTGTAAATAAGACCCAAGTGGAATGATGTTGAAAGGTGGTTCTTCTCTATTGAGTTGCTTTTGTTCTTAAAGATGGGTTTGTCCACCAGGGATGTTCCATATTAAAAACCTGTAGTTGCTTTTATTCAAAGTCTTTTAGAATTTGAACCAAGTTCATTCCAAGGTAATGATAACTGACATGTATATCATTTCTCTATCATTTCCCACATTGCAGCTGAATGCTTTGCTGATAGGACTGATGTCCAGTGCTTGCATAGGTGGCAAAAGGTTTTGAATCCTGAATTGGTGAAAGGGCCCTGGTCAAAGGAGGTATGCTATTTAAGATGTGGCATATAAACTCTTGTGACCTTATTTTTCATTAATCCCTTTTAAACTGGTTTTACTATAATATCCCTTGTGTTTTATTCTGACAGGAAGATGAGAAAATTATTGAAATGGTAAATAAATTTGGAGCAAAAAAGTGGTCAACCATAGCACAAGCACTGCCTGGTCGTATTGGAAAACAATGCCGTGAGAGGTACTCCTAACCCTTCCTTTTTTCCCACTTAGTGTTGTTTCATCAGATATTTTCTATTTTTAAGCTCTTTTTACTATATTAGGTAACTCTCTGTGTTTAAGTGAATCATTTAAAAATTTGTGTTTCTGAGTTCTTGTGGTTACTTTTTGGTATTTTGCTGGCACTAGCCTCTTGAACATTTTGGGAATAATTTATTTTAGGTGGCATAATCATCTCAACCCTGCTATAAACCGGGATGCATGGACTCAAGAAGAAGAGATAGCCTTGATCCGTGCTCACCAAATATATGGAAACAAATGGGCCGAATTAACCAAATTTTTGCCGGGCAGGTGAGAATTGAAAGTCACTGTCCTTTTGTGGTTCTGTCTTTCTGCCACGTACCCTCCTCCCTTTCATGATTTATTAAACCTTTGATGAGAAGAATTGACTGCATACTACTAGCTTTGTTCATTCAATTCCGAAAGTTTGAATACTGCAGGGGGAAGCTTTATGTGTTGCTTGCAGTGTGTGCAATGATACCAAGACATGTCTTTCCCTGTTAAATTATGCACATCTATTGTATTTATGCATCTTTGGTGTGTGTATACTTCTAAGCTTCTGTCTGGTTGTCCTTCCTTGAAGGTATGACTTGGACACATGTTGCCTATATTTATACTTTGGTATGTGAATAGCTTGTCTTTGACCAGAGCTTTTTTTTTTCAACATAACTTTCTGACCATTCCATTTGTATTTACGTTTCTCAATCTAGTTATGCTATGGACCAACCCCATGTATGGTATACATGTTATTCTAGTGCATTCCAGTTCTTTTTAGCTTGATTACTCTGTCAAGTGCCAACGGATTCTGCATGATCATTTTGCCAACCCAAAAATTAGTCATATTGCCATTTACCTCTGGAAGCCATCGTGTGTTTTCTCTTAGTCTACTTCTTCAGTAGCATGCTTTTGTTTTCATTTAATAAGTTATACTCTTAGTCTACTTCTTCAGTAGCATGCTTTTGTTTTCATTTAACAAGTTATACTCTAGTTTTACGTCTGTTTTCCTTCTTTGTATCTTTGCATCCCTGTGTTGGAGTGTTAAAGACCAATTTGGCAGTGTGAGGTATGAGGCCTATAACAAATTCCTCATGTGCAATCTGTAAATGAATTATTTTACAGTAGATTTTGAGAGATTAGAATGTACTTGAAGCTGTTGATGTTTATGTTTGTTCCTGGAATGTGTTTCTGCCTCTCTAGTGGCATGGTCTTTTATCTCTTATTGAGATATGCATAATTTATTCTGCTTCATTATTTGCAATCCCGGAAGTGGTATCATGTTTAATACATTTTCCATGTTGAAAGTTGTCTTCTCAATGGGAAGTCACAATGAGCGCTTTTATTTGAAGTTGGAAAGTATGATTACTTTTTGCCCTTTTGCATTTTTCTTTCTAACATGAAACTTGATATTCTTTGTCATACCAGGACAGATAATGCTATAAAAAATCATTGGAACAGCTCTGTAAAGAAGAAGTTGGACTCCTATCTGGCATCTGGTCTTCTTGCACAGTTTCAAGGTCTTCCTCTTGTGGAAAATTTGCCCATATGTGTTTCTTCAGCTGGGATAAATCAACAAAACAGTGAAGATAGTGTCTTTAAAGATGGTGCAGATATTGAAGAATCTTCTGACTATACCCATGGTTCAGTCCTGGTATGTTCACAATCTGATTGTGAAGTAACAAACACAGCATTACTGTGTGAAGGATTAAGACTTGGGGAGGATGTCAACCAAAGGGCGATGCAAGATTTTCAATTGTCTGAATATTATGCTTCTATTGAGGACTTTACCTGTGTTATCCCTGAAACACAGAGTAGTCAGATTATTGCTTCAAATGCAATAGAACAGAACTCACTACATTGCATTGGGCAATCTAAAAGTAATGTCAACCAAGTAGGACCAGAGGGATTGCATAATGGCTCTTTACAAGAAACTGCCCAAACATCGCCTGATGCGGCAAGAAATTTGGATTGCTGTGCAGAACAAAGCGTTGAGCATCAAGGAAGTCAATCAACATTGCTTTTTGACTCAGCTGATTGCAGTGCTGATAGATTTCTTGAGACAGAGTTTCAGCAGGACTTTACTACCGGAGTTCCTTTTACAACTTCAAATCAATTTCTTGATTGTTGTACAGCTTCTGCAAATTCTCAATCTGTGGCAGACTGTTGTGAGTTTGGTAGTATTCTTGGTTCACACCCAGTTACTTCATCAGGCATGCTGGGAGTTTCATATTGTCAAAGTTTGATGTCTGTAATTTCGCCATCTTATATTTGTCCAGGTGATGGGAACCTGGCTCACAGAAGTGACAGCTTTGAGCTTAGAGAGGTTTCTGTCAGTAATGCAGATTCAGGGTTCATTAGTTGCTCATATGATTCCTTTGCTTATTCCACATGTTCTGGCTTATCTCCTGTTGGTAGTTCTAAATCTAAGGTTTCTGTATATATGGAACAATGCCCGGAAAGGAGAACACCAAAGTCCAATAATGTGTTATCAGTGGGCTCCACACTTCCAACTGTTATGGGCAATGCTAGTTTGTTAAATGAAAATGCCAATGCCATAACAACTGAGATCCCAGACTCAGGAGCTTTGTTTTATGAACCTCCTCGTTTTCCAAGTATAGATTTACCATTTGTTAGCTGTGATCTTATCTCATCTGGTGATCTTCAACAAGCATACAGTCCCCTTGGGATTCGACAACTAATGATGTCTTCAATGAACTGCTCTACACCATATAATCTTTGGGATTCACCTTCTCATGATGACAGCCCTGATGCTGTTCTGAAGAATGCTGCCAAAAGCTTCATATGCACACCATCAATTATGAAGAAGAGACAAAGAGAGCTATTATCCCCATTGCAGGAAAAGAGAAGTGATAAGAAATCTGGGACAGATATGAACCGGACTTTATTCTGTGCATCCTCATCAAGTAGGAGTGACTTTTCATCTACTGATGTTAGACACAATGAGAATGCTACTTGCAGAATTCCTGTTAATCAAGTAGAGGCGGGTGCAGGACCTTCAGATAACAAGACAAAGAGTTCTGAAACTTTAACCAAGGTAGAAGAAAATTTGGATGATGGTCTTAAAGATACAAAGGATCAAATTGATTCTGCACGCTCCAAAATTTCAGTTAGAGATACTGAGGTTAAGATGGGTCAGTGTGAGAATGTCATTGGTTCATTGGCCAAAGCTGATTCTGATGCAAAAGAGAAGAAAGTAAGCTTGTTTAATTTATTAAGCAATCATGATTTCCTGAATTTTATATCTGATAATCTGGACTGCTTTTGATTCATATATCATTCCCTTGGGAACTTTTCTTGTCTTGGGTGGTAGATTAATAAGCTAATAATGATCTCTGTTTTAGTTCAAGCTATAGAAGTAGCTAATTTTCTGGTTTGCATACATTACTCCAAGCATTAAATCTGAGCAAAGGCTGAAAAAAGACAGTTTTTTGACACGGAGAGAGGTGCACAATAACTAGGGTAGAATGTTATTGTGCCACATTAAGATAGAATGGAAGAGGAAAAATCCTGGTGATAAACATAATACTGGTTATCATGGTTCAATGAGTCTGTTTAAAGAATCCATAAAACTGGTAGAATGTTATTGCCAAGTATTTACTTAAATATAGAGCTTTGAGACTGCAGATGTTTCACACAACTTGAGAGAATTAGATCAAGGTTTTTGTGTCTGATGGAAATAATTTGGCTGTGGCACATTAAGATAGAATCTTAAGTTCGTTAACGACGATTAGGGAAGTTTGTGATTTTCTTTTCTCTCAAGTTCTTATGGTTTAAGCCTTTTGTAATTTAGTTCTTATACTGAGAATTTTTTTTTTATTATTACCTTAAATTACTCTTATTCACAATAAATGCAATTTTCATGCCAGTTACACTTCTACAATGTTTCTTTTAACAATGTTTTATCTTTGCTAGATGCCACTTCAGGTATTATAGCTAGCTTACTAAATTTTGTGATTGAGAGTTGGATGGTCGAGACAACCCTTTTACAATGTAGAAGTCCTTCCTTTTGGCCTTTCACAAATCAATATTGAACTAGTTGTGTTCTCTGCTTAATTGAAGGTTTACTTTGAAGTTATTTATAAATATATGTAGGCCGACAATGATATGAGATGTTTGAGCTTTCTATTTATTGTCAGTTTGTCTTCTTTTTAAATTTTATATGCAGCACTTGCTGGAAAACTTGAGGCTTTTTTGTACTTGTGTTGTTGATCATGACAGTAGTCCTTTTCTCCTGCAGCCTGCCGGTATTCTTGTTGAACATGATGTCAATGATCGACAATTACTTTCAGCTGATCAAGGTGGCAATCCTACGAAAGCACAGATGGATGTTGTCGATGTATCTTCTAAAAGACAAAACTCTAAAATCAAGGAGAGTATGGAAAACACGAGATCTAATTGTGATTTTTTATCCAATTCTTCTTCCGTAGTATTGTCTAGTGTTGGTGAGCACAGGCAGGACGGTTGTCCCATTGCAGCTAAAACAATACATAGTGTCCCATCCTCAGAACCACGGGGGGTGTTGGTTGAGAAGGCTGCACCATCCATTGAACTTGACCTTGACAACTTGAACATGTAAGATCACAGAGACAATGCCATCTTATATTAATGTCATTTATGATCGAGTGAGGCATTTTGAATATGATCACCACTGCAAATTAGAAAAGTTATAATTTCTCTTTGCAGCCTTTCATCAGTGGCCGCTATTTCTTATTTATTTTTCTGCTTCCACATTGACTTTTAAGAGCATATTGTTTATCTTGTACAGGAAACTGTTTAATATTTGTTATGCATAACTGTTGTAACTGCCTTTCAATAGTAACCATAAATTTACACATAGGGATTATTTCTTTCTGGACTTTGTTCAAGAATCATTGTTCTGCGTTTTTTTAAAGCAGGAATTACCAATTTAATTTATTTGGATTCGATGTTGTGTCCATGGAATAGAACTACGTGTGTATTGTCTGTGCTTTCGTAAAATATTAAATAGCCTTTGTATTTTTCTGCAGTTTTGTGGACACCCCTGCTATTAAGAGAAGTTTGGAGTCCCCCTCAGCATGGAAATCACCTTGGTTCATGAACCCTCTTCTTGGTGGACAGAGAATTGACACAGATATAACATTTGAGGTATTGTATATATTCCAGTGGTTGCTGGATTGAGGTTTCTAGATTCCATATGCTTTATTACATTAGGCAAGCAATTCTGCAATGGGGAAATATGTACTTGGTCTCAGTCTGTGGTATGCTATTTTTATTTGTGCAGCTTATTGTGTTTAATTACATCCACTTGTGTGTAGCCATAGGTCAAATATCTTGAAAAGTAGATTTTCTTCACTAGTGGCTTTGTTGAATTCAAGGTTGTTCATATTTTGGTTTTTCCGCATTTCACTCACTTCACTTTTATTATAGTTAAATCTTGCTAGATGGGCATGATCCAACCTTAAAAGTTTAAACTAATTAGAAGAGAAACCTATATGTATACATATTTATTTAAACCAAAATTTCTTTAATTATCCATGGGACTATTTTGGCATATCTCTAACACACTTCTTAGCATGTGCTCAGTCTTTTAGCTAGTCATGCAGTAGACCAATCCATCATTTTTACTAATCATGGTGCACTTGTTCAGGTACCATATTAAATTTGCATCAGTCAATGTAAAAGTTAAGCTAATAGGAATAGAGACCCAAAAAAATATACTTAGGCCAACATTTTTTAGCTTTAGTTGAATTTGATGTCCTTTATCCACTAGACTTTTGTTACAGTTATATATTATCTAAAAACTATATTTTCTTTCTTTGGCATTGCTTGATTTTTTGGTTTGTTTTCAGGATTTAAGTTACTTTATGAGCCCTGGCGATCGAAGCTATGATGCCTATGGTCTGATGAGGCAACTAAGTGAGCATACTGCTGCAGTTGTGGCCGAGGCACATGAGATACTTGCAAGTGGAAAGTCAAAGGAAGATGTTTCTCTTTGCAAGTTAGAGGAGGGAAATTCCTCAAAAGAAAATAGTCAAACAAAAGAAATGGTCAGCCATACTCTGAAACCGCCGAACATTAAGGTAATTTTTCCATTGTTTCTGGTTGATATTTCCTTCATGTTCATGGGTGATGTCTTGCACTTGGTTTTTGTCTATGGTACCAGTTTTATTTTTTTATATTCAAAAAAGTTGCGTTGGTCTATGCATGTGAATATGAATTTCAATAAAATGTTTTTTATGGAATTACTGAGTGTAAGTAAAGAATTACAATAAGCTTAAAAGGTTCATACTGAAAATTTTTGCTTGCTTCTATATCATCCACATATTGTTCTTATTTTATTTAGAACAAAGATGAATTAAACTTCGGGAATTCCAAGTAAAATTTGATTTCTGAGCATTGCATCCAGAATGTTGATACATCTAGAAAATCCCATAGTTTGCAGTGGGTGTTGACAATACAAAGGATCTGGCGTTATGAGTGTTTCTAAGAATTGGACTTGTGACTATTAGAGTAGCTATATCACCAAGTTAAGTGAGTAGTAAATATGGATATAAATATATTAGTATGGATGAGATCTAAGAACTTGGAATGAGGTACTTGTCAAAAAAACCTCAAGGTCCAATGATTCCACCATTCTTTAACCTATATATGCAGTGACACTTTGTTATCATATCCGATCTTGGACTAATTTTTAGTTCCACTGTGTCTCTGATGTTATAATTTTATAATTGTATGAGTGGGTCTTATATTGGTAGACGTGGCTTTGTATTCATGTGCATCTAAGGACTTGGAATGGGTTACTTGTCAAAAAAACCTCAAGGCCTAATGACTTCTCCATTCTTTATCCAATATATGCACATGATACTTTGTTGTCACATCCGATGTTGGACTATTTATAGTTCCAACACTTATTAGTTAAAGCTTTTTTATTGAATTGGATGTGGATAATATGTTTGGTTCATAACTAAAATTGTATCCGAGCTTGGTTAATTGATTTATTTGCTATGGAGCTATTTAAAATAGACTAACGCAAATTAGGGGTTCATTTGATACAAAACTAATAACAACACAAGCATTACAACACAGTACAAACAGTTGTGGTACAACACAATTACTTATACCGTACCTTATTAGATATTATAGGGATAACACAAAATTTATTATATTGTTTCCCGTTTAATTTGTTCAAAGTATTGGGCAAAATGTTGTAAAATTATTGTGATACCCTTTCTACTATCCTCTATCTTGGTTTTGCAATAAAGAACTTCACAAGACAATAAATTTTGAAGTTTCTCTCATTTTTAATATTAACTATTAAATTTTTTATAATTAATAAACTTTTAAATCATAATTACATTTTTTTTTTAATTTTCAATATATATGCAAAATAATTGCTTGCTAAAAATAAGCATAAATTTTTTATATGAGTACACTAATAATTTTGATATGTCCAAAAAAATCATATCCCATGATAGAGATATAAAAGGATTTATATTTTTATTTTTTATACGATTTTAATTTTCAATTGTTGGATAGAAATATTAAAATATTTATGTTTATTTTTTTATATGATTTAAATTTTCAATTTTTTAGATATTAATCTACATAGATATTTTTCACTTTTATTTATTTGAAAAGATATAGAATCAAACATCCATTTGGGAAGGGAAGGTCTTTAGAAACCCTAAAATCTTAGAGAGATCCTAAAATCTTAGAGAAATGAGAGAGCAAAAAAAATAGAAGGGAGATGGAGAGCGAGAGCGAGAGCGCGAAGAGGATCAGATGGGGAAGGATATGCATCTATGGAAGAAGGGAAGGAGGTGCTAGGTCGGGGAGTTAGTGTCATAGGATGTGGTATGCTTTTGATTGCAATTTTTATTTTTTATTGAAGATAATTTAGTCTTTTAGTTGTGTTGCGATAGAATTTTTGTACCGAGGTTTTGGTGGTACAAAAATTTTATCCACTTGTGTTGTACAATGAGATCTTTTTGTGCTGTACTCTCATCTCAGCCTATTTATAAATCAAAAATTTTATCCACTTGTGCTGTACAATGAGATCCTTTTGTGCTGTACTCTCAGCCTATTTATAAATCAAAAATTCTATCCACTTGTGCTGTACAATGAGTTCCACTTGTGTTGTATCTCAAAAGTTCGCGTATCAAACATACCCCATACCCCAAGAGTGTGTTAGAGTAACTAATAGTCCCATGCTTGGTTTAGTTAGTAAACGTGGATATGAATATACTAGTCTTATGTCCTCTCAACTTAAGCGCTTTTAGGTATTCAACCCTTATAGTATGTTGGTTTATATTTAACAATGACAAACTAGCCTTGTTTCTAGTTAAGCATGTCTAACAATGTCTGACTTGTGATTTTGCCCTGCAAGAGCTCTCTGTACTATCACTGATTTCTTGAGTTCCAGTAGAGCATAGTATTGTAGTGCTCCTACCCAAGAACCAAATTGAATTAATTTGATTTTTCCTGGTATCTATCACTGATTTCTTGAGTTTCAGTAGGACCTGATAATTAATTAAAAAGGCACTTAGCGTCAGAAGAGCAATTCTATCACTGATTTCTTGAGTTTCAGCAGGACCTGATAATTAAAAAGGCACTTAGCGTCAGAATAGCAATTCAATCCAAAATGGATACTATGCATATCTTCCTTATACCTGCAGTAAAATTATGTCATGAAAAGGTGCATGCACTGTGGCTACAAGGATATTAGTTTGTGAATGCTGTGTTTTGTTTCTCAACACATTGCCTGCTAGGCTACTCAGATGAGTAATTTTTTATACAAATTTTGTTTTAATTCAGCATAAGTCATGCCACCCATCCTCTTTAAGACCTGTTTTATTAAAAATTTCAATGCCTTTTTAGCCGGAGGGACGTGTACTGGATTTCAGCGGATGCACTACCACCCCTGGAAGGGGGGAGAGCAGCAAAACAAACAGTGCAGGAACCGCGTTGAGCATCTCAAGTCCATCCTCCTATCTCTTAAAACGTTGCCGTTAGCAATTTGCAGAAATTTCATTGAATAGAAACAGAAATGTAGGCCATGCATAAAACTCTTGCAACTGTCAAGGTAAGTTGCCCTTATGGAATTGTAGTGATTCAAAAGTCATATATCATCATTTGTCAATATTATATGTAATGTGGATACATCGTCCTGCTCACCCTAAGTGGTGTGATTTCTCTATTGATTTATTATTGGCTCCAATTTTTGGTTCATTCTGTATTTACTGTTGCATTTGCTCAAACACTCTCTTGTGACAAACATCTCATAGGGACTTATGAATGGTCAACATCCAAATAGAAGAGTGCTTTGCTATACATTTTTCTTTTCTATCCTATACATTTTTATTATTTAGTTCCATAAATTATTAGACAAATAATGGCAATCTGTGACATGGCTTGAGTGTTATTGAATATATATATTTTTTTTGACGAAGGTGACAAACGCTGTTGCGCCATTGAATCTTCTATGCTTTGCTAAGTACATGTATTTTTCAATTTGATGTGATATATATATATATATATATATATGGATTTGTTGCCCATTTTTATTATTTGGTTTTTAAAAATAGAAAATTTGTGAAAATCTGTGACATGACTTTTCTTCCGCCTTCTTGGTTGATGATATCTTTAATGCTTTATACATGCATTTGCATGCTTTCTGATGGAACTATGATAATGTTGTGACATTGATGAGGAAACCAGTGGGAACTGTATAATTTTTAGAAGTCCAAACTCGTTGGGGATGTTTCATTATTGTTGAAACATCAATTAGCTTATTGCATATTCAATTGCATCATGTACTATAAATATTCCCCAATCAAACCCCATCTCAAACTCATTAAATGGTATATTTCTGCTTACCTGATTGATCTATCAAAACTTGTGCACTTTATCATTGCATCAAATAATAGTCTTCATCAATATGTTGTTCAGAACTAAGCTGTTTATGGAAGGTGATGTTTGATTGAATTGGTGCTGAAATCGTATTTTATTTGCCGATATCTGCATCAACTTTAGAATCCTAATGACATTCAAATGTGAAGAACATGATTCCTTTTTCTTTAATTGTTTGAATCAAGATGTATCAGAGATTCTTCTGTCTTGCTGTAATATTATATACTTCATGGTTTTAAACTTTCTGCGGTAATTTCTAAGTTGAGTAATGTAAATTGTTCTTTTTCTTCTGTATTACATTCATACAATTTTTTTTTTTTTTTGAATTGTAGGTATGTTTGTATTGACTGTAATATATTTAGCATAATGGTATATTTAATCATAAGTTACATTAGATAGAAGTTTCAAATGTGGCTTGTGTTTAGATACCAACATTAGTTTGTAATACATTAGTTTGTTATTGAGATTTGTATTATTATATGTAAAAATTATATTTATTTGTGCATCTCACCAAACACCAACGTTTACATAGATGCTTTCGGCGAGAAATCCACTGAAACTTTATTTGGAAAATAATATTTTATTTTCAGCTTTTAAATCTAATCTTACTATTGGTTTATTATATAAGAAAAAATTAATTGTGTAATGGCACATGCATGCAAATTATATGCTTGTATAAATTTGCCGTTTGTTAAGGGCGTATCTATAAATTTTGTTGTTTGTATGGAGTAAAAATACTCTAGAAAAGTTTAATTAGTGTATATTTTTTACAAATTGAGATTCTTTGATATATATCTATCTATATATATATTTGTTTTTTTTTTTTTGAATAATAAACGACATGCGCCTTTTTTTATATGAATATAAACAGTACTATAGTCCGGATATATAGTGTATATACAGTATGAGAATAATATAAAAATTTCGGATGAACAGTATATAAACAGTATGGTAAACAGTACTGTTGAGGGAGGGATTTGAACCCATGACCTCCCCATATATATATTTATCATATCTAAATATATATGACCTGTATGATATAGAGCCCGCATTTTCTACGGACATTTGCAGGGTTGTTGGATTAATATCAAACACCGGGCACAGTTATCTCTAATTCCTAAGCTTACTCATTCTTATCATTTTTGCTCTCGAATATAAAAACGTAAAAATACAAACACACAAATATAAAAAGCACTAAAAACTTCTGAACATAAATTATAAGCTTTATGCAAGTATTAAAATCACTTGGTTGAAGCTGCAAATCTCGTGCCAAGCCAAAAGGCAAAACTAATAAAAACCTTAGCTTTTACTTTAAAAAATGAGTGAAATGGTTGCATTGATTAAAGACAAAAATTATTAAAGCCAATTTAACTCATCAAGCCATTCAAAGGCATGTAGATCTTAAGTGCTATTGTGAAAAAGCAGAAGGGCTTAACAGTAAATATGAATTAATGGAGCTTTGTATTCCATGAAGTACTACTACAATGATGAGATGAGAAGCATTTATAATTTAAAATAACATAGTTCTCTATATTCCTCATTCAATGTGTTACTCATGTATACCTATATAATGTCCCACTTCTAAATTATATAGATTTTTTTTTTAAAAAAAAAAAGTTATGTAGAATTTTTCTCCATTTTCCAGAAAAACTACATTTTCGATTTTACACAAATTTTTTGATTATTTACATACATTGAAAAAACATATTTTTGAAAAAAAGCTATAGTTTGCATTCTATGTAAATATTTCTAATTTATTATTTATTTGTTATATGTTTTGGAACACTTAAATGATTAAAACAACTTTTTGTGCTAATGAATTTGAGTCAGAATGTCAGATTTATTTATTTTTTAACTATTTTGAATTTAAGTAATATTCAATTTAACCCTTTTTTAAATATATCTATTATGATTTATTTAATTTATCAGTAAATAAACAGCCAATTATTTCAATTAGTGGGTGTAGTACTTCCCTCCAAATAAGTGTCTGATGGTTAAGCCTTTCTATGAACAAGTGGTTTGTCACACACACACACATATATATATAAGAATATTATATATATGTATATATGTTTTACGTCCTCTAAGTTAGTGGTAGAGAGATAAAATTAGAGAAAGATAGGGAGACGAATGAGTGGCTTCAGGGTGTTTTGTGTTTTATATAAACTTTTGTTTTGATTTGAGATTGCTAGTTGAAATCAGAATGGAGGGTTGAGATTTGTTGGATATTTTAGCAAACATCGATCGAACGACTGTGATTGAAATACTGTAATTCTCATTTTTTTACTTATATAAAATAAATAGATACAATAGCTAACACTTGCTTAATGAGTGATAAAGCACTTGGCAGTGCATGAGCAAACGCAAGTTAAAACCTTGCGCTTTATAACTATAGTAATATTGTTTATGCACTGTTAACTAGATCTCCAATATTGTAGAGCACTATTTATTTAACATTCACTGGGTTATAATGAGTCCCCTGTAAAAGTAATCATATTCTTCATCCATCCAGGGTTGTATTGAATGGTGGATTTATGATTGTAGGGTTATAGTTCTTGATATATCATCTTATGTGCATGTGATAAGTTTTCATTGTCCAATGTGTTAGCCCATCCCACATGATAAATCTTTATATGGTCGTTAAGCAATTCTAATTGGTACACTTTTGTATTTGTCTGCTCGTGTAAAAAAAAAACTGTCTCATGACCTGTTTGCACTCCATGCTTATTTACACTTTCTTTAAATGGGTGGCGCTTGTCCCCTATTTATCAAATATATATATATATATATATATATATAATAAATCAAATTAAAAAATTTAAAAATACACGTACTAAAATAGCTAGCATTGCTCCATATCTTAAAGTATTACAATTATTAAATATATTCCCAAAGTCTATCATAACTATTTAAAACATCTCTAATAATTATTAGAAAAAAAATCTATTTTGCCAATATAAATAGCACAGCATCATTCTTCTCTCAAAATTTTTTCATATAAACAAATTAATAAATAAATAAAGTTAAATTCTCAAAAAACTCAAAATTTTTCATAGAAACATGATATAAAAACTTTTGAGAACTTGTCTCATGGCGGAGAACCTTCTTAGAGAGAGAGAGAGAGAGTTCACTGAGGTACACTCCTCTTCAATGGCGTCGTCCCTTCCGTTCATGAGGGACGCCATTGTCCAAAGAAATGCATTTCTTCATGAAGCTTTCCCTTCGGTTCCCTTTCCCCCTGGAGATGCTCGGAAACGGTTGGGGTTTGGGCTGGCGATGGATCATTGTAAAAGGTTTTTGGGATTGAGAGCTGTTAGGATCTTGGATTGGAATGGTGAGTTTCTTGTATTTCCTTCATTTTGGATTTATGTAATTAGTTTGAGATTTGGATGAAAGATTAGATATTGGCATGAATTTTCATCTTGATGTCTTGGTTTTTTGAGCTGGATTGTCTTGAATTAGTGTCTGAAAAGTTTGTAATCTGGATGAAAGATTAGATTTGTATTCCTGTTTGTTTGTTCTTGTTTTATGTATTGGCTTGCATTTTTCATCTTGATGTCTTGATTTTTTGAGTTGGATTGGCTTGAATTCATGTAAAAACTTCGAAATATGGATGAAAGATTAGATTTGTATTCCTGTTTGTGTGTTCTTGTTTTATGTATTGGCGTGCATTTTCATCTTGATGTCTTGACTTTTTGAGTTGGATTGGCTTGAGTTCATGTATAACTCTGAAATCTGGATGAAAGATTAGATTTTTATTATTATTTTTTTAAACCTTGATGTTATAATTTTTTTGAGTTGAATTGTCTTGAATTTATGCAGATAGTTTGTAATTTGTATTTTTATATTGCCATGCATTTTGTATTTTTGATGTATTGGGATGGATTATTTTGAATTTATGTGAACACTATGAAATTTGGAAGAATGTGTGAATTTTTCCCCTGTTTTCTATACTGGCATACAATTTCATGTTGATGTTCTGATTATTTATTTTGTTTGTTTGATGATCCAATGCTGCAGATGGTATTATGCCCTTTGATGATCCTGCTCTCTCTAATTTTAAGGTTCATCTATCTTCATCACTCTCTGTTTCTCTTATTTGCTTTTTCAGTTTCAATTAATTTTATAATTCTAGTAATTGGAATCATGATGTAAATGAGTTTGTTGACAAATATTTTGTGTTTTTTTTTCTTTGCTGAACTATTCATAAAGGAAAAAGAAAAAAGTCAATTAGTATGATGTCTCTGCAATGTACAATTTAATCACAGTCCTTAATTATCTTTTCCTGAAAAAAGGAAAAGCTAAAGATAAAGAAAAAGAAAAAGAGAAATAAACATAGGTATAATTATACAGTTGCTTTGTTTATATAAAGAAAATGATATGCTTTATCGATAGATCAACTTATTATACTTAAGAAGAAAACTTTTTCAAGAAGAAAATGAATGTTTTACTTCCTTCTATAGTAAATTGTTGGCTAGAGAATACTTGACAGTGATTTTTTTTTCTTACATATGTTTAATCTCATGTTTAGATTTCTCGATTAGTTCAAATTATCTTTTTCCTGATAACAATTGATTTGATTAATACTCAGATTGCAGAAAGACTAAGAGAATGCAGAGAAAATAATGGAATAAAGCAACATTATATGGCTATGTATACTAGTATTTTTGGTGGAATTACTACTGATCCTGCAGCTAAGGTGAACCGTAAAGAAGGTCAATTTGCTGATAAAGAGTGTGACACATCTCATACTGCTTCTGTAATTAATGGGTGAGCTTATGAAGCATCTAAGATTTAGAAGCTAACTAATTAATGATTTCTTTTTCATTCATTTGTATCATGAATCAAATGACAAATAGTTATGATACTTTTCAAAGTTTTAACTATTAACACTGTTTTTATATTCAATTGATGTGCAATTTTTTTACCATTTGTTTCAGTTATTTACACTAACACATGTTTTCATGTGAAATGTTCTTCACACTAAATTCCATTTTATTGCTGAGTTAGCTTCTTTACATTTTATTATTTCAGATTCCCGTATGAGTTAGAGCACCGATATTTCGATCGCTTGTCGTTTGAACTCTCAACCATGACAAACACCCTCATTAAATTCAGCTTACCATTGTTAACTGGCTGCACTATGCCTGCCAATGTAATAATGTCGTTGATTTGGATGAAGTTGATGGAATTTGCCATGATGAAAACCATACTCACTGCTCTTTTCAAGATGGAAACTGAAGAAAACCGGGCATTTGTGGGGATTTGGTCGGAAGGTGAACAATATGTTGACAAACAAATTAAGACGAATTCCCAGTCCCATATATTCATGGCCAGGGAGCTGTTGTCATCTCATTTTGAGAATATCCTCAGTAGTTGTACAACAAAAATGTCAGCTCTGGTTGCACAACTTGGAAGAATTAAACTAGTGAATACCTCGTTAGAGACATGGAACAATGAAGGTGAGGTGATGCTTATGGGCAATAGAATTCCTCGGGATCCTGTCTTGCCTAGCGAGAATGATGATAATATTAGTGAAGGTAAGCTTGTTTATATATTTTTCGTGTTTCCATTTCCCTTTGAATTAGTTTCATTGCATATTTACTCACACGCACAATTGTCTAGATTATATTCATGTTCCTCGAATAGAGTACAATGCGAGAAATGCCATTACATATGTGATTAGAAGTTGGTTAGTATTAATGTTGCAAATCGACTTCTTTATGAATGATCACTCAGTGATGCTGTTGTTGCAATCTCTAGTATGAGTAAGCTGGAAGTGATTACCTATAGCTCTTGCAGGTGAAGACATTGCTATGGCTCGATCAGAATATGATGTAGAATATGATGATGACGATGATTGTGAGGATGACGATGATGATGATGAGGAGGATGATTGCGAGGATGAGGATGATGATGATGATGAAGATGATGATGATTGTGAGGATGAGGATGACGATGATGACGATGACGACGATGAATGTGAGTGTGAGGATGAAGATGACGATGACGATGATGACGAAGAAGATTGTGTATCACTCGTTCCTGAGTCGTTGTACAAGCCAAATTGGAGTCAGAGTGAATCATCTCAAGTTCATTCAGTGGCTCCATCTAAATAAAAACACTACTACTTTTTTTTTCATCTTTTCATGTATTGTTTGTTTGGATTTTACATGCAGTGTTGTTTGATTGAAATTAGTGTTTGTTGTTGAAGAACTTTGAGTTCACAATGTATTAACTCAGATCAAATAGAAGAATGATACCTCATACTAGATTTTGAGATTGACAATCTTATAAATGTGTGTATGTAATATGAGATTTATTATTATTATTTTGAGATGTTTGCTTATTTGTCTTATATATTCTATAATTTTACTGTGATTGCCAATAATTTTTAGGTTTATTGGTATTGTTTAAGGCATTCGCCTTATTGAGGGGCCAAGTTAGAACCCAACTCGTGCAAATAAAAAGCACAAATATAATAGAGCTTAGCTCATCGCTTGTGATCATTCTAGACATGTGTCTTGTTTATAGTTGTTAAAAAAATTACTGAAATTTTGGTAATTTATATATTGTATATTAAATTTTTAATTTTTATTATGGTCTTATATATTGTGAAGATTTTTAGAATATATAAATAAATTGACAAAAAATTTTAAATAAAGTAGGATTTTTTTGGGAAAAGATTGTAGTAAAATCAGGTATTGAGAAAATAATTATTTTAAAAAAAATCAATAGTTAAATATAAATAATGAGAATTTCAGGGCTTCATTTTTAATTAAAAAATATATATTTATGTAATACAAACTATAAGACCAAAAATTTTATTTTAGTCCCTATCATTGCAGCGTAGGTCCTTAGGGATCTATTTGTAATTCTACAACAATGTAACATTCCAGTAAACCCGTGTACCCGATAACCTAAAGAATCCGCACCCGTT